>NC_065529.1:32843959-32965692 GCF_006386435.1 Epinephelus moara | reverse complement strand
GTGGTCCATTCGCAAACTTTATAACTAAAAAAACTTTTCACTACTCTCTATCGACGAACTACTAACACTCTCTGCTGTTTCCTCCTCCTTCTTCCTTCCTTCCGCTGTCTTCGTTGGTTTATTTATACACACGAAACGCGTTCTCTGGCTGGCTGGATTGTCCGCTCGGTCTGCACTACATACATGGCATGGTTGCTTGTCTATACTGGCCATGAGAAGACCTTTTTTCAGGCATGATTCAAGAGTAAGAGAAGGAACAAAATTTGCTGCTCTCGTTCTGAGCAAAAATCTATTATAAAGTTGCTCAAGTTCACACTTTCGAATCAGTCCACTCCAGCGAGTGGACTGATTCGTTTAGCTTTGTGACTTGAAAAAGCAGTTTCTTGGTTGAAATGAAAAATGACCAATGAGCACTGCAGGGGGCTCAATCAGCCAATTAGCGCCACAGGCAGGACTAATGCCATTATCAAGCTGTTAACAAGTGTTGTCAAGTGGTGCACCAGAACCAATAAGAAGCGATAAGGACAATGGTAAACTCTATAGACTGGATAGACACTGCTATTGAGGCTGTTCTAAATTGGTCCTGTCTTCTCAGTACTGTCTGACATGGTACTGTGTTTTTACACTCCACTCTTAAATCTCCAGCAAAACAGACATGTTGGCATGGCAACTCATGAGTGTGGACTTAAAATGACATTAGATTCAGGCGGATATTTTGGTCTCTAGTGACTGGTTTGAAAAAAATCAAATCCTCATCCCCCAGTGAAATCAGTTAGAGCAGACAAAGTGTCAGACTGAAGATGGAAACAGAGTCTGATATCAGGCAAATTATAAAGTTCAGCTGGAGTTGATACGAGGCCTGATATGAACGGGTGTCTTCCAAAGCTACTTTTTTGTTTTTGTTTTTGGTACATATTTGCATAATTGTGTTTTCATCTTGGTATGATCAGTTCAAAAGTGGACCCAAATGTAGTGCAGCCAGCAGGCAGTGGGGTTAAACGAAAAGCGAGCTTTGATGAAGCTGATAAAATACATCCAAGACAGTAACAAAACTGAGAGGCAGGCAGACATGACTCGAGGTAAAAAAGAAAGACTAAACTGAGAACAAAACAGGATGGCACGATAAACAATGGGAAGCAATCAGCACAGGCAGGAAAAATGAACCTGAGCTGAACACAGACAAACTGACAAAGGGCAAAGGGAAAGACACAGGTTTATATACACAGTAAACTAATCACAAGAACATAGATACAGCTGGAATAGGTGAGCACGGATGAAATGAGGGAAACTCAGAGATTGGCTGATAACAAGGGTGAGGTAGGGAACACTAGGGTGGAGTGTCGGTGTATATTCTCAGTCATCCAGGTCATGGTAATCATAAGTGCTATATCATAGGAAACTGGACTTGCTTGAGTTTCCTGAAGACGTTTCACCTCTCCAAGAGTCTGGGTTCACACCCACATCCAGTTAAAAGCCTGCGACTCCACACCAGTCCATCAGAACTGAAGAAGCCTCTTGGATGAGAGGTGAAACGTCTTCAAGAAACTCAAGCAAATCCTACAATATAGCACTCATGACTAGGGTGGAGCAAACAAGGCTAATACAAGCCAGGTGTGCAGGGAAAACTCTGGAAACAGGGAAGGACTAATGAGACAGATAGAAGGCAGGTGTGTCAGAAAACAAGCGATGTGACACGTGAGGGGATTGACTTTCAGAATAAGGGGCTGTCCACACCAACCCGGGTATTTATAAAACCGTGACTCTTTGCTCACGGTTTGGCCTTTCATCCACACGTAACCGCAGTTTTGGGCCCCTGTAACCGGAGTTATTTGTAACCGGAGTCCAGGGTGAAATTTATTGGAAAAGTCCGGCGTCAGCAGTCATGTGTGGACAGGATAACCGCAGTTATTTTGTCTCGTCTCCATTGTATGACGTCATAGTGTGCGACGTAAACAGAAAACATCTGTGTTATTACCCGATCCAGTGTGTGCGAGAGACGATTTGAGGATGGACCTAAACAAAATACTGCTGCTATTTAGCAGCATATCAGCACTTTGTGGCTGTATCATACAACTAACGCTACTCAACCACATCCAGCAACAGAGGCGCAAGAGTGTGCTATTACGGAGACTGCTCCTGCTGCCTAATAGTACGCTTGTTGTTGTTTTTCCGGTAATGACGTTTTACTGTCTTCTGATTGGCTACAATGGCCTTACAGTTAGGAGTTACATTGCCACCTACTGCTTTGGAATGTGTATTACATTGCTTGATAGTGGAATCTGTGGTGTCATGTGGACTGAGGTATTTTTATTACACCGCTCGTATGGACGCAGATTTTTTAAAAACTGGAGGCCAAAAAAGTTTTTAAAAACTGGAGGCCAAAAAAGTTCAGTTTTAAAAATACCTGTGCTCGTGTGGACTAGGCCTAAAACAGAAAATAAACTACAACAAAAGCAAGGATCATGACACATCCACCTGTTTTTATAAGCATTTTCAACTGGTGCATAAAAAATAGGGCTGAAATGCCAGAAAATGGAAAGAAAAAAAAAGAATCACAATACTGAATATATACATATTTTATATATCATATAAAGTCCTTGTTATGCTTGTCTGAAGTGGAAAAGATGGTTTATCATTAAAAGCAAAGTGCAGGGGCGTTGGTGGCTTAGTGGTTAGAGCACGCGCCCCATGTACAAGGCTGTTGCTGCAGCAGCCCGGGTTCGACTCCAGCCCGTGGCCCTTTGCTGCATGTCTCTCTCTCTCTCCCCCTTTCATGCTTGCCTGTCCTATCAATTAAAGGCTAAAATCCCCCAAAAAATATCTTAAAAAAAAAAAAAAAAAGCAAAGTGCAAATGCCAACTACTGCTTACATCAGTGAACCTTTCCTAATATTTGCATCACAGTAGTGATTAGAAACAAGCTTACATTTGCATTTCCTGTTGTTGATTTTATGAAATTTGGTTAAATTTTATGCTACATTTGTATGAAACAATGCCTTGTGTTTTCTGGGTATGCTCTGATGGAATAGTAACTGTAAAAATAATGTGTACAGTGAGCAAGAACTGTTTCAATTTACATATTGATTGACATGTACATGTTCATGCACAATTTTCGGTTTAGTTTTTTGAAAGTGTTTTTTTCCCTATCAACTGTACTTATCCTGTGGCACATGCAGCTACAAGGTGTTTTTAAAAGCCCCCCCCTAATTTTTTTTAACAATATTATGCAGCACTGTTGTTCCCTGGGTTGGAAACTTTTGCTGGAGGCTTGTACAGGACATCCTATTGAGACGTTGGGCCATACACTTGATTTGACAGGACTTGCATGACCACATGCCACACAGGTAGTCTGTATCAGTTTGGTTTGACTAATTCACAAATAGCACGAAGGGCAACCTCCTTGTTGTCCTACAGCTGTGAACACCTGCGCCCTACTTCACTTTAAAATCTGACTGATGTGAGTAATGACAGAAACAACACAACTGTTTCTAAATAACTTTCTGTATCTCATCTTCTCCAGACCTCTGTCATGTCATGAGAGCCATGAGGGAATCAGTTTGGCATCATACGCTGTTGTATGAGATGGAACGAATTACAAGATGAGGTCTTACGTTTAGCTTTTGTACAGTTTATAAGCTTTGCGGTCTCTAACTGAAGTATACCGTCATTTAACTAAATGCAAGCGTTGCCATACATTGACAGCAGGTGGAGTTTTTACTGTGGGTATATGTTCATTTCAATCAACCTGATAATTAGACTTAATTACAAGTTTAAAGAACAGCTGAGAGATGTAGGTGATTATTCTGTCTGGAAATAGACCAATATAGAAAGCAGAAAAACTTGCATATAATGAGACTTTTCACTGTTGTTTCATGTGTACCCACAATGTGATCTCACACATATAACTGGAAAACTGATTTTACCTTTCATCGTGGGCGTTCCCTTTTGCCCTTTCCGTCGTTGTCGAGGGGAGTTCAACAAGGCTGCCTGTAAAACATCAATGTTTCATGTGAGCTGGGCAGAGAGCACCGAGATGGAGGAGATTGTTTAAATACAGATGGAGATACTAAAAAAAAAAAAAAACAGACTTCACATAATTCTATTTCTGTAACCTTATTCTAATAAAAAATGACCCTCATATAGCATAAATTAGATTACCTTGTACAACTGGTTTGGGAGACGATCTTCATCTATTTCTGCAAGAAAGAAAATATCCAGTTAAGTGCTGCACAATCAAACCACTTAAAAGCAAATACAAAGAACAGACTAACATGTAGTCTGGCATACTAAGATCGTTGGTCCAACATATTGTGCAGCCTGTTCATAACAGAACTGTTGACCTCTTCAGTACATCAGTGTGCTGCAGCTGGAGTGCTGCTGTGTCTCCAGACAGTGCAGAGCAGAGTGGATATAAGGTGACCTCTGGCCAGATGGTTATCTGACACATCACAAGTCAATGCAGTAAGTGTTCGCTCATTTTTTTTATCAAGCATGGTGGGTGGATTTTTTTTTCTTTTTTCTTTAAATTCTCCACTCTCATCATGAATAAACACAGACTCTCTTGGTGATTGTTTTTGTTAACAAAGGGGATGCTAATCCGCTCTCATCTTCTTCCTAATAGAGTCCCACATGCAGCCAACTGCTGATGGTAGATAAACAGTAAGACACTGGTTATCCAAAACCCCATAAGGGAGGTAAATGTGAAGCATTCTCAAGTGTAGTCTGGAGCTGAGTTACACTCATGGGTGAATTTACAAAAGGATTGTGCGGCTGCGAAACCTGCACAAAAAAGACAGAAAGAAACAGTTTGATTCTCAAAGCACCTGCAAAGGGCGAAATGCACCCATAACTGTGCTGCAAAGCAAATAGCATCTTGGTGCTCCTGTGCTATTTGCACCTATTTAAATAAGGTAATATGCATATATTTGATGCAGTATTGTCCCTTTTCTATGCAAATGAGCCTCACTGCAAAAACAGTCCAATTCACAAAGATCAGCACTAACAGCCAAACGCAGTTACAGTGAAATTATTAGCATCTTCACAGAGCTGGTGGTAACTGAAGTGCATTTATAGTAGGTGCCATGGTGCTCTCTGTCACGTTTAAATTCATTGCCTGAAGTTTTGAGGAATGCTTCTGCACCTTGTCACTCACACCATGAAAATTTCAGCTGTCTTTTTTCTCTTCCATTTTTTTTGTCTGCTGTGCTCTTGGCGCAAAGGCATAATTCATACAATGCCACATGGATATTGCAATGCAACACAAAAAGGGGACATAGCACTCTGCTGCAAAACTTTCTGTTGGTATTTGCGCTGTAATATCATTACCGAAATATCTTTTGTGAATTGAAACTTGAGATGGAGCAGATAGTGGTTAAAAATGATACGCAATTGATAGTGTTATGAGCGGCTGCAATCCGTTCTTTGTGAATTGGTCCCTTAGTTGGTAGTGTGTTAGGTACACATAGCTAATGCTAATGTCGTCTACAGTCTCATACCACAGTCTTGCAGTAAATCCTACCTTCATGTCACGTTATAAGTTGGTGCTACCTTTAAAGTTGAGTTAAAAATTTCACTAATAATGTAATCACTTTTTAAAAACTTATTCAAAGTTGAGTTAGAAATTTAAATGGGTTTTAAAAAAGCGATTACGTTATTAGTTAAATAAGTTGACAAGTGAATAATTTAATAAGTTAAAGTTAAAATGTAAAAATCTGCTGCCACCTACTGGTCAAGTTGGGGTAATTCTTGAGGCAAATGCATTCTTTCGTTGAGCACGTACAGGCAAGACAGACAGTGTTGGATTCATGTTGCTGCTGAATGTATTCCTGATGCGCTTCTGCCTCGGAGTCTGTTTCTATAAGTAATATGTATGAATAATTATCAAACATTTACATTTTTAAATGTCTGCTTTAATTGTCTTGTTTTTTGTAAACATGCTTGGTAGTGAGCAGTTGTAGCAGCTGGTTAACTGTTGTGGTAGATGAGCTGTGTTTTTCATGCAGTGTACTACAGCAGGCTATTTGCCTCATATTTTTAACAGGAATTGTGTATTTACATAGTAATACACTATTGATTTGTGTTTTTATCTCTGTAATGTTTCAGTTTTACAAACAAAAGTCACAAAACATTGTTAACTGGCTGTCCAGCTATGCACAAGGGAGGTGCAACAAGGGCAGCACATACATTTTTAATATTTTTCCCATCCCATTTATATCAATAATGTTAGGCCAAGTAACAGAAACGCCTCTCTGTATGAGGCAGTGCAGTTCAACAGCACCACAAACACCATCACTTGAATCATCTTAAAACCATTTCAATAAAAACTGAACATTATGTGAGGGTTTATTGCGGGACTATTGTATGAGACTGCATTAGTTTTAGCTCGGTGTACTTAAGAAAGTAGAAACTGAGTGTATAAACTGAATCACAACATTAATCTGAAATAACTTCAAAGTAGAAAACAGACATAAAATCCAACAGTGCTGAGCAAATGCTGCCTCAATAATTAATTTCAAACATGTCAAAGTTACAGCTGAAAATGACAACAGAAATAAACAAGTTTGCCGTATTCACATATCTCCAAGTTCCAGTTGTCTACCGGAAGCGACTGTTCGATCATATTTGTTTAGGAGAATACGGAAACCCCAACATGATACTACGCTCATGTGAAGCTCATGTGACTCCTGCTTGGTAATGATTTATCATCTGTACTCAATATGTGAAACACGACTCTGTGGTCACTATATGAGAGGCCTGAAATAGAAACAACAATCACTTGGCTGGAGTACAGTGAAACCATTAACTGTGATCAATAGTGAGTGCGTTGAACCCGCATCCAACTCAACGTATCCAGCTTTGGAACTTTTTTTCTAGGACACCACCTTGTTGCTTGGCAACCTATGCATCCCTAGGCACTAGGAAGGCACTGTGTGTGCTTGTGTGTGCGTGTGTGTGAGCATGTGCATATATTATTCCCACTTAAAAGTATGCGCTACGCTGCTCAAAATGCCACTGATGTGCTCGGTTCTTTATTCATCACTCTCTCTCCTTCTCTCTGCAACAAACACAAACTCAGCGGTGTGTAATAACCTCACACGTTTACCATTACATTTCATTTCAAGAGGGATTCATCTTTACGGCGCCGTGTGTGTTTACAGTGATGCTCGAAACTGAATCTTATTTATAGCTTCTCCCAGGAGTTTGAGAGGGTTCATACAACTGTTATGGATTTTGTTTCAAATCAATCCGAGGAAATGGGCCATGGTCCTTCAAGTTACAGGGTGAAGCTTACAATTTACAGACTGGTATTTGACAGACAGCTGTCAAACTACATGTGTCTGAAATTAAAGTTTCATCTCACCTGTGCAAAATTATCTGACACTGTTATCTGTCAACTGTGTAGGCACCTATGCTTGATAAGCTCTGGTGTCAGCCCACACCTTTTTTCAGTCATTGCTTTAATCTTTTTTTTGACTGATTTACTCATTATTTCATTGCTTTTTCAGCTGTTTGTTACGTTTAGACATAAATAATAAAAATGGTTCCCCTCTGGTGATGTTGGCCATTTTAATTACAGAATTATTGCATCTTAAGTAGCTCTAACAATCCAATGTGTGCAGAGAGTCAAAGTAGATACTGTAATTAAAGAAGATGAAGGTGTCTTGACCCTGATGAGATGAACTTGGAGTAGCGGTGCTGTAAAATTCTGCACTTTCAGAGAAAATAATTAGACATTTGTGCACCAGATGGGATGAAATAGGAGCTCAGGTGTCTTCTCAGGTTTTCATTTTATGTTTAAATTGGCTCAAAGGATCAATATACTGCAGCTGAGGACTTAAAATCTTAGATGAGTGAGCAGCTGAATTAAAAAAAAAATCATTGTTATTGTAATTGTTAGTAGTAGTAGTATTAGTGGTAGTAGTAGTGGCAGGAGTAGACATGTTTCAGATATCATTTTGGGTCAACAAAGATAAAATATGGCTTTCACTCGGCTGATATTAAAATTGTTTTCTCTGTGTGCCGAGCCCATCTGTGCTGCAAAATGAAAGAAAAGGCCAATAAAAAAGGCCGTTTCGACTGTGATGAGTCTATCACTGCAACTCCCAGCTGACTGGCTGTCTGACACAAAGCCAGACGAGAACACAGACAATCTTCTGACTCCACTTCATTCAGCCAAGCCGCTTTAATTTCGCTGCCAACTGTAGCTGGTGTCAATTTATATTTTCTGTACTGCATTTGTGGAGGAAAAATTTGAAAATCGAGAAAATGGTCTCATCGCGTGTTGATGGAAAAAGAAATATGAGTCCACACGCAGTCATTCATTCATTTCAAAGGTTGTTTTTTTTTTGTTTTTTTTTTAACTTTTTGCTGTTGTTTACTGTTGCTATGCACATGGCAACAAGAGTGGGGGAGGAAGATGTCTTTCTCCCTTTATGCACAAATAATAACATGAGCCTCCTTTCTTTTAATTTCAAAGAAATCATTGTTCTTCCTCCTCAACTCCCACTTCATTTAAACACACCAACCAGGAACTGTTTTCAAACACAGATATCATCTCCTCAACAAAATAATTAAAGGTGCTAATTATGTTACTGCCTGTTATTTTAACTACAGAATGTATTTTCCTTAAAAAGTGTGTGTGAGGGCTGACAAGCTGCAGCTGTTGTTTGAAGAGCGCATGTTGACATGAGAAAAGCTGCATTTACTGGAGAAACAACAGACAATTTAAGATTATAGCTCATAAACACGACAGAATGTCTCAAACTTATATGTCCTCAGGCACTGCAGGGACTTTAATTTTCGATGCTCGATCAACAACGCGCACGCAGTACCAAGTGAGATGATGCTCGAGACAGAAATTAATGTTGTTTTTTTAAATAAATAAAGAAAGAAAGAAAGAAAACAATATACAGAGTGTTTAAATTTGATTGATTTTGTGGGCCAGAGAAAGCAGGAAGTTGCGTAAAATCAATGAACTTCATTTCCAAGAGCACTGTTGTCAGGATCATCTTTGTCAGCTAAAATTAAAGTTGCCTGACGCAGCACATGTTCAGTTTTCTTTAAAAAAAACTAAAGCTTGTAGCTCCGAGAATTTGGATAACCTGTGAGTTGAATAAATGGAAAGGTGAAGGAGGATTAGGCCAGCAGTTTGCATGGTAGTGAAGAGTTTGTTGTACACAATGTGTATTTGTGGAGAGGCTCCACCCCTCAGTCACAATGACAGCAAAAGGAGGAGTGACACTTTTTCATCATTGTAACTTCTGAATCCATTTTAAAATAAAAGGCAGTGTAAAAGCTATTTCCTCGGCTATTTTTGTTGTTTTTTTGTCAATGTGTGCTTGCAGTGTACAGTAGGTGTATTCATTAAGGTCGTAATACAAAGATGAATCACTCCATCTCGCCTTTTCTTGCTTAAAGGGATAGTGCACCCAAAAATGAAAATTCAGCCATTATCTACTCATCCATATGCCGAGGGAGGCTCAGGTGAAGTTTTAGAGTCCTCACAACACTTTCCGGAGATCCTAGGGGAGAGTGGGTAGCAGCACAACTCCACCTAATGGAGGCTTACGGCGCCCCAGATTCAAACGTCCAAAAACTCATAATTGAAACGACAAAATATCTCCATACTGCTCGTCCGTAGTGATCCAAGTGTCCTGAAGCCCGGGACGGTCTCGCACAAGCTTGCACACATGAGCGTGGTGCACAGAGAGGCAGTTAGAGCTACAGGCTACAATGAGGCTAAAAACAGAGTTCACATAACGTTTTTCCAAACAACTTTTTATGTCGGGGCTTCAGGACACTTGGATCACTATGGACGAGCAGTATGGAGATATTTTGTGGTTTCAATTATGTGTTTTTGGACGTTTTAATCTGGGGCGCCGTCAGCCTGCAGTAGGTGGAGTTGTGCTGCTACCCCCTCTCCCCTTGGATCCAGGTGGAGTTGTGCTGCTACCCCCTCTCCCCTTGGATCCCCGGAAGTGATGTGAGGACTCTAAAACTTCACCTGAGCCTCCCTCGGCATATGGGTGAGTAGATAATGACTGAATTTTCATTTTTGAGTGCACTATCCCTTTAAACCTTGTTTCCACAGTTTTGTTTTGTGTCTGTATTTTCCCAAAGGAAATGCAACTCTCTAACTAATCCATAACAACACTACCACACAAATGGTTGCTTTTGAGTGTTCTTTGACATCCAGTCCTGCGGTGTATATGCACGAAGCAGTACAGAGACAAAAACATGACCAATAATTAATGGCAACACAGGTGTGCAGCCAGTTTTGTGACTAATTTTGTGAAGAAGCATGATCTTCTAAGCATGCACTCTATGGGCTCTAGTTTCGCAGACCGGGCGCGGTGGAGGCGCAGCGCACCTGTACTTCGCCAACTGGGTGTGGCCAGGCGGATTTTGCAAGTTTGGCACACCGTGTGCCTGGCGCAACTACTCCTCTTTCCCACCTGCGCAAGTCGGAAAGAGGGAGGAGAGAAGGCGTGGAGTGGGTTTTACACACATCACACCAATCAAATGAGCCCCTCTCCTCGCCCTTAAATGCGCCGCGCGAAGGCGTAATGAGAGTTTACTCAATTCGCCATGGCAGAAGAGAGCAGCAGCGTCAGACGGCCAAACTTCTCCCAGGAGGAAACTGATGTTTTGGTCCGGGAGGTCCAAGCTCGCAGTGTCCGAATATACGGAACTGCGAGCAGACCTCCACGGGCTGATGATGCAAAGGTAGCCTGGGAGGAGGTCACCACAATTGTAAATCAATGTTGCGTTTCTCTCGTGCGCGCGCGCTCTCTCTTTCTCTCTCGCAGTCTCACTCTGTTTCTTTTCTTTTGACTTTTCTAAGATGACAGATGCTGAATATATACTCCCTATCTGATGCTGTGGCTGTTTGTGGTTGGCTGAGAGGGATGTGAACTCATTAGTTTGCAGCTGTGTTAATCAAATCAGGTTGGGTTTCCATTACGCGTGCCAAACGTGCCAAACGGTGCCAATCCCCTTTGATCTGACATCAGATGTGACGGGACAGTCGATATAGAGATACATTTATCTGCTGATTGCAGATAGTTGCATTGAATAGTGGTTTTGTGGCTATTTCTTGCATTATTAATGTGCCTGACATTCTGGAAACCTGCCTGTGAGGTTTTGGTGACGTGTGCGCACTGTCCGCCGGTCAGCTAAACTTCCGCTACACCGGCTGTGCTCCCCCTGCGCTGACAGTAGACGTGGTTTCAGTTGGCGAGCTTTTAGCGCACCTTCGGTGAAGCCTTTTGGCACGAAACTGTCACTGCGCCAAGCTGGATCTGTCGACACCTCCCCCTGCTGCGCCGCCACACGCATCTCAGCGCACCTCGGTCTGCCAAACTACCAAACTGAGCGTGCCTCGGGTTGTGCTGCTCAAACTAGCTCTGCGCAGGGTTCGCCACCCTGCGCCACCCTGCGCTGCGCCGGGAAACTAGAGCCCTATATGTTACGAGGCTAGCAAGCTACCACTGTTAGCTAGCTAAGCATGCCAGGGAATTTTAAATGCAGATAAAATGTATAAAAAGAAATGTATTAATGCTTTCCAACCAAGTGTGTTAGTGCACATACACATTTAAACACAGGAAAACCTGCCAAAAATAGGCTATAGCAAGAATTTTCTTATTGCCAGTAGACTAGAGCCATGTACACGGCTCTGCAGCAGACAAACAGGCATTTCTGTTTTTTGGTTTTTTTTAATGTTTTTAATGGTGTGTCGTGTTCACCATCGAGGAGGCCAGAAAACAGGTTAGTAAATAGTATAAAGCAGCATGGAAGCCTGTGAAAACTGTGAAAAATCCAATGGTTACGTCTTTCAGTATATCTCTTACTTATTCAGTCTGTCTTTCAAACTCGATGCAAACTAATTTCGATCAATTTTTGAGCGCGACTTGGGGGGAGACGGAGCAGTATCTTGTGGTGGTGCATCAATGCATCTCGCCGGTAAAGGGGCTAAACTTAACACGTTCACCTGGGTGTTGTATTTCCATCATTGCTAATCAGAGCTGGAGCCGATAAATACCCATGAGTACTGCAGAGTCATTTGACTTGGGTGTGAATGGCGACTGTAACCTTTCCAAATACGTACAAAGGCCAAAGGGGGAAAGGGGCTTTACATTCATCAATCCATTAGCTTATTTGTTTTTATGCTTACTTCCTGTGGCACAGTGAATACAATCTGTCAGAAATCTGCTGCTGAAGTTCTCTTTTTTTTTTACCATACACGAGGCAAATTAGGGACAGAAAAATGAAAGAAAGAATTAAAATTCATCAGAGATCACAGAGGTTTTCATAGGAATCAATGGACTTCCGGTTAACAAGCATTTGTACACAGCGCTACATGGAAACAAGGTATTAGGGTTTCATACATTTGCCAAAGTGTTTTCAAGTGGCAGTGCTCACTCACCACAGACCAGCTGCTGCTTGTAGAGGTGAATTATCCCATTTAAAGGGCACTACATAACGCCATCGTTAAATGTGGCATTTGCAGTTATTTTCTCCCCCTTTTAAAGGACTATAGCGGTGCCCTGCTGCTGCTCCTCAGGAAACACAAATACCAAAATAGACACTATTATAGAAGGCATTCTGCCAAGTTTAATGTACCATAATGAATTTAAATATTCTGTTTTTGTTGAGCTTTATTTAACTCTACTCAAGTTGTCTCTTTGTCTCTCTTGAGGAATCAATAAAGACGTGAATCACCCTCTTCAGGGAAGATTCAAATCAGGCACATTCTTGTAACAACTCCTGCTACCTCGTTATTTAGCTCGCAGCCTGCATATTAGTTGTCTGTACATCTGAGGCTGTTTCTGTGATGTGCTATTGGGGTTCACAGTGCACAGGGCAGAGCAATCTGCAGAGCATTAAATAATGCAGGGCTCTGTCTGATGTGGGGCACACCATTACTGCACCAGCACAGCTCCCCTCCCTCATCATCATATCTATTCCTTCCCATCCCCCTCCTCTTTGGCACACACACGCACAACTGTAAATGTCTTGGTCTCTGGTTGCGTCTCTGTGTCTGACTTGATGTTTGTAGTGTCGATTCTTTCCATGGCACAGCTGTCTTTCTCATAATTTCTCATTTTGAGGACACACTCACAGTGAGATGCCGCTGGGCGTGAGATTATTGCAACTACAAGGAGTGTGAAACAGTCTCAAATTAACACTGAAGCCTCTATATGACCTACATACACCAACAAGACCATCAGTGAGAAGATTGGCTATTTCTGTAGAGTTATTCTAAATGCCTGTCACCGGCACAGATTCCCCGCGTAATTAGATGAAATAATTTACAGCACACAGACCAGAGGAGCATATGTTAACATTTTCCCAGTCAAAGTTTTGCAGTAAGTAGTATGTTAGCCAGTTAAACGGCAGCGGGAGGAGATTTTTCTGTAGACAATGTTATTTTTGATGTTGTGTTTTGTGGTTGTGGTTGATACTGAGGCAGGGGAAAGAAAAGGAGAAAAAGAAAAGAATTGATTGAAAAAACAACAACAACAAAAAGAAACAACTAAAAGTGGTAGTGATAGAGCAGAGATGCAGATATTTGTGGGATTCGAAAGAATTCAAAACCGACCCTGAACTGGCCCTCTTCCTCACTGACAGGTATGTAATATGTATTTTATTTATAAAATACATAATGAGACATGTTTTAACATCAACATATGAGTTTATGTTGGTGGCTTAAACCATCATCATATTAGAATTATTGATCTCACATACCCACAAATACCTACATCTCCATATCACTATGTGTAAACAGCTGTTTAAAAAAGAAAAATAGTTTTAAAATTAAGTTACATCTTTCTTTCACTCGCTTCCATAACAAATGCAGAAGTTCACAAGGCTGTGGCTCTCATGGAAACACTACCACTTTTGTCCACAGGGGTCGCCAAAATCATCAAAAAATTAAAGTTCCTTATAGTTGCTTAGAATACCAATCCATTAAAATTAAACAAATCCCACAGCTCTTCTCTAATATACGTTTTAGCACCCAAACACTGTCACCACCCTGACGAGGACAAACTAATTTGATTGCCTTGTCCAGTGACAAGTTACAAAAAGTGTTTGTCCAAAGGTCCAGTGAGTAAGATTTAATGGCATCTATTGGTGAGGACTGTAGGTTGCAACCAGCTCAAACCTCTCCCAGTCAGAATTCCTTCGGCATTCATTGTTGGGGAGGTTTTTCCCACGAGCCAAATTATCTGCAGAGGTCTCTTCCTCTCTAAAACAAACAAACCAGGTGATTTAAACAGGTAAAAACACTGAAGAGAGCAATTTTGCCAATGCCGCTCGCCCTACAGAGGCTGCTAACTACGATGGCCAACATGAAAACACAAGTAGCCCTATCTAGAGCCACTGTTTGGTTATCCCGTTCTGGGCTACTGTAGAAACATGGTCGACGAGGACTTGCTTCCTATGTAGATATAAATGCCTCATTCTAAGGTAACAAATACACAACGATTCTTATTTCAAGGTAATTATACATTAAAGAAAACATACTTATTTTGTTGCATTTCATTTCTGCCAATATTTCCCCCTAAATCTTTCACACTGGACCGTTGAGGTCTGTTCCATGACATTTTTCCAAAAATATTGCAGGTATTGCTTTTATCCAAAGGCACTTTCACACTCTTCATCTGTTCTGTCATGAAACTGAAATCAAATCTGAATTAAGTTCAAAGACTTTTCTTTTTATGTCATTTTTTTGTATGTTTTTGTTCTTAATTTATAGAGTCAGAGAGCTATACAAGTAAAGAAACAAAAACAAAATCAAAGCAAGTTTAAAACTCATGTAAAATAATTATGACTGAAAAATAACAGGTAACAAGATAATATATTATTCAACACAGAATACACTTCCTCTTTTCCTGTCATCTTTTATACAGTATCTCAGTTTCTTCTAGTTGTTTCCTCACATTTCTCTACTTGATTGCCTCTCGAGTCTCTCCTTGTCTCTGATCTACAAAGCAGGGCGGATTGTTGAGGGTTTTCTCTTCACTTTCATTCAGAGATCAAGGTTGACTCTGAGACACTCCACATGCTCAGTGTCCAATTACTGAATCAAACACATGTAATCACACGGAGACACACACACATACACACACACACACACACACACACACACATTAAGCAAACAGATCACAAGCAAAAGACACCAATTTTCAATCACACCCAATTAGAGAGACTGTTGTTTTCAAGATAAAACACTAATTGCATCGACTCTCAGTGATAAAATGCAGTGACTTAAACAATGTAACAATGGCCGTCTCTGCTGCTCTCCTCAATGACGCATCAGCTCTTCATTTATTCATACAAAACAGAGAATACCACCCTCCGTTCTCTCACCTGGAGAACATTACACTCGCCGCCCTTTATTCCCAGCTGATCATCTTTTAATTTGGGTCACATTACACACTCATACACCGAAGTACAGCAGAGGCAGAGGAGGGAAGCAGGGAGCCGCTGGATGACTCATAGAAGATGATAACTCTCCAGAGGAGCGCTGTTGTGTTTGATCATTGAGATCCCACGAGAGGTTACACACACGGCTGTTTTTGTTGCTCTAATGCAGCAGGAACACTCATTTGGTGCATAATAGACTTGAGATGCTGCATCACAGCAATCAAAATAAGGAAATGAAATGCCAGGTACAGTGTAAGACATGTGGCTTAGGCAGCTTGTTAGTGTGTGTGGGCCTACGTAACTGCATTAATCACACTGTGGGGGAAAAAGCAACTGACAAAGTCACATTGTGGGCACTCACTCCCATAACAAAAGTGGTCCCTCCAAGGTTAGGCATTTATTTTAGTGTTTAGGTTGGCTGAGTTTAGGCATGTAGCAGTCATTGTTAAAAGACAATTCTGGTTTATTACAACTTGGGTCTTATTTTTGTTGTGTTACCAATCATTTTTTATAGATGTGAGCAGAGTGCAGTGGTGAGAATTTCACTTCCTTACTTACAAAGCTGTTCGTTCTATCAGCTCCCCTGCTCCAGGCCGCTCGGCTCAATATTGCTCTGCGCTCAACTCAGATTTCACCCTGCTCCACTCGGATTCCTTTTGAAAGTACTTTGTAAACTCCATTGTTGAGCTTGCAGCAACCAATTTTTTTGACAGAAAAACAGTTCATGTGTGCATTACACAGATGCATTCTGGGTTGGGCATGCTTTGAACTCATGGTGTGAGCAGTACCAAAGCAAAATTGGAGCAGAATGGAGTGGGAGGTGAGGCCAAGCTCCAACTTTTTAAAAAAAAAAATCAGCTCTGCACTTCATCCAAAAAGTGGGGCAGCATGGCTCAATATTTCAGAACAACTGCTCATTTTGTGGTAGAAGCACCAAATCTGGCAGATGTGTTAATAGATATATGGGGAACTAAACTGGATATTGGGCCATCACAAACTCGGACCCTAATGGTTGTGGCAACCATTTTTCAAAATGGCTACTAGCTATTGGTTAAACTTTCCTATCCCATTGGGCCCGCATGCAATAATGGACATAATCTAGATCCTAGTAACCCTGAACTACAGAAAATCACAATTCTATGAACTTTTGCAATGTAACTGGTAATTTCACTATATTATAATTTTATCATATTGTGTTGTAAATCAGTAAAAACTGTTCTCATATCCTTTTTTCAGATGGCGAATACGAGACCAAATGTGGCAAAGAGGATTTTTATATGTAACTGCCCACTTACTTATGTGTTATTATATGTATGCACTTTATTTAGCATGTCTACAGACACCACCACTCAATTTCATGCATTTCTATTGTGAGTATTAAAGGAAACAGATCACTGCACTGCTTGCGCTGCATTCTTAAGTTGGGAGTTAGCACCTAATACCAGTAACACCACTGAAGGCAATTCACTGATCGTTTTCCATGTATTCTTTTAGGTGGGTAAATGTCACATAAGCACTTTTGGACTAGGGGCGTAAAGTCGGAGGGGAGCAATGGCCCCTTCCTTACTTCCTACCCCCTATTTCCCATGTCCTTGCTCAGACCATGGCCATCGTTAAACTCAGCCTTCATTTTGATCTTAACTACTTGGCTGTAAAGTTTTTTGTGTGCATCTTGCATGGTCGTGACACTATTCTGTGGCAATATCTATCCACAGATAGAAATATAAACCCCTGGAAAATATAAAACAGCTTCTGTGGTAGTTCCCGTGCCAGTCACCAGAACCACATTTTGCCATGGTGACACACACACACACACACACACACACACACACTCACGACGTAAAAGCAATACCAGCAAAATTTGTCCTGGCTGGTAATTACCTGTGAATTTTAGGGTGGGCTTCAAAACATTAATTCATTCATTTTCGATAACAGCTTATCCTGTTGGGGGTCACGGGGGGCTGAAGTCTATCCCAGCTGTCCCCCCACCCTTGGTTTGAATCAGGAACCCTCTTGCTGTGAAGCGACAATGCTAACCACTGCACCACTGTGCTGCAGCCTCAAGACAGTGAATACAAATCAATAAAATGGCCTCACAAGTGATATAAATAGCCTGTACATGTGTGTGCGTGTGTTTATGTTTCAGTGTCTTACCAGGTGATGATTGATCACTGGATGCCACTAAAGTTGCAGGTGTGGGTCTGCGTCTTCTGATCTGAAAAAGTAGAGCAGTCTCATTTTTAAGTGATAAAAACATGTTCTATAGCAAATGTTTGCTGCTATGACAGTAAATCACATTATGAAGCTTTTGAAGCGAAAAATCACCTTAAACCCTCCATTTAAACATCTGTTCTTGGAGATCTTTAATTTAGAGTGTTGACTGATAAATCTCAGTCACTTCCAGGCTGTAATTTCACACAGACGTTGACCTCTAGCTGTCTTAACCAATTAAGATGCTAAGCAGTAGGCTGATATTTGCACATTCTCATTACTCAGCCAATCAAGGAGAGCCTAGCCCTGCTCCCTCAGTACCGGTCTTGTGACCAACTCAGCACTGAGTTTCTCTCATGATGCATGGCAGCTCATAACACAAGCAGTGTGATCCATATTTTGGGTTTGGTTGTCTGTGAAGATGTCTGAGCTGGTTGAGAGCTACACTGCATCTCACAGTGCTGTGCAGTAAGATCAGCAGGGCAGCCTGCCACCACCTACTTGCTTCTTGGCTCATGACTAGCAGAGTGTGGCAGCTATGGACCATTCTGGGATAATACATGAAAGTATTGCACATTTCACTGAGCTGTGCAGGAGTTGGACAGTCCAAGCCTACTGCAGAGCTGCTGCTAGAAAGCTCTCTGAAAATTAGAGCTGCAATGCATAACCTCTGTTATTTTTAACTGCTACAGTAACAGGCAGAGGTATCCATTAGTATCCATTCATAAGAGTGTGTTGTGTCTGTGTATTAGAATACTTCTAATCTGAAACTTTTTGCTAAACAGAGCAGGCACGAGCTGTCCTCGTTGTTGCAGCCCAACCCAAAACTCATGTTAAAATAAAGAACAGTACACTTAGACAAAGTCACACAGCAGAGGAGGCGTCCTTTCTCTGGAGCTGTACCCGCTGATCGAGCTCATATTCCCTCGATTTAACACAACCCTCCTCTCCCCTCTATTGTTATTGCAGCAGCACCTGTTCCGACATTTTAGAACGTAATATTCACTTTAATTTCAATCAGTATCTTACTTCCACTTACTTCTCATAACAGTGGCAGCACCTACTTTGACATTGCAACACATGATAGTTAGTAATGTTTAAATAAATGCAAGGCTTGTGTCAAACACATGGCAGTTCCTCAGACTAACTGATGAAGTGATCCTCTCTTTCCTCTGTCAAAAACCGCCATTTCGCCAACAGGTGGCTGTCTAGTTAGCTAGCAAGCTTGCTACTTTCCCCATACAATCATGCTAAACTGGTTACATAAAATAAGGAATACAATAATACAGGACTGTCAGCGTCCACGGCTCTGTCAGCCTGTCAGCACCTATTCGTTTCAAGAGATAGGGAAACAGCATCACATCACATCACATCACATCACTCACTCCGACCAATGGTGTAACTTCATCACACTCACTCAGTCACTCACTCATGGCCAGACTTTCACATTAATATGGCTGGCCTCGCCTCTTTGGTCCAGCCAAAAAAATAGGTAACCCTCTTGACTGTGAGCAGCAGCAGTAAATTCGAATTTATATTGCACCCGTGCAATAAATTGTGTGTGTGTGTGTGTGTGTCCCAAAACACCCAGTCAGCACTGTGTGTCACCATGCCCTGTGTTGGCCGAAAGAACTATCCAAAAATATTAACTTGACATCTATTAATGTCAATTTTCAACAAAACTGCAGCTTGTTTATGATACATGGCATAAGAATATACAATGCTGAAAATTTTAAATGATTTATGAAAGCTGCAAGGCCGATGTGTTCATTCATAAGGTCAACATTTTTGATAACAATAACACCTACAGTTGTTTAATTCCCTCACACCTGTGAAATGGTTGGGGCAGTTTCTTTTTAAATTCAATGTTAGAAATAATGGTGTTGAACGCTCCTGACAAAGGTCCAGGCGGACCAAAACATTAGTGTGTACTAATAAATTGTGAAGCTGAGCAAGAGCAGTGTGCTGGATTTTCTGCTCAAAGGCCAAGTGTTCCCCCTGAGCACGCTTGCATTATTACTGCCTGTAAGTGCTGCACCCACGATCTAAAATGTATTTCTATCCCAGGGCTGATGGCTAGTTTTGCAGTGAAATACGCACCAGTGCATATGCATATGCATCAGTTCTGCATTTATATCTCCAGAATTTTGGGACCAAAGATTTTTGAGGGAGGCCACAGTGATTAATTTTATTTTGCCTCCAGAATCAGGTGATTACTTTTCCATTTTATCGCTCCATAAACCTAAAAAGGGCTGTGATGTAGAATTTAAATAGGGAGTCAATTGCACACACACACACACACACACACACACACACAGCCACAGAGAGCGAGAGAGACAAACACTAATGCACTCCTCACACATAGCTGACAGGGTTGCTGACTAATGCTAGAGGGCATGCGGGCTCCAGTCCTCCATGCATCTTTTCTAAATGCTGCTTGTGCACTTACAAAGCTGTGTAGTCTTTTCCAGTCAGCCATACAGCTTAACCCCAGCCTGCACAGTGCAGCATCACACTGTATTTTCTGAGGCAGTTTAAATCAGCTAGCAGCAAAACTCTTTCTTATCCAGATGAGAAACTAAAAGATTGAAGATCTAAGCGTGCTGTGATTCTACAATGGAAAGAAAAAAAGGTAGTTATCCTTTTTAATGCAGGTGCATGCAAAGCTGAAGGTAGAAATAAAGTCACAAAGGAGAATCAGGAAGTAAATCATTGCCCTTGGATCCAATGTGCAGGTTTGACTTTGAGGCTTTGCTGTGCTCAAAAGAACACGTGAGGAAATTGTTAAATAACACAAAATGGTTGGAGGCACAAGACATCACTTTAGACTCTGCTGAGTAAAAAATACAGATGTAACTGCAGAAATGATGTGCAGTACTGAAAAATGAGCAGTCAGTAGTATCTCAGTAGCAAAGTCTAATTGCGTATTCAGAATTTAAGATGTTTTATCATCCATTACCTTTCAGAGCACAGACGTGGAGTATACAAGAAGGATGTGTGTGAATAAGAAGAGGTATTGAGTGACTTTTCTTTTCTTTACCAAGCAGGCAGAGATGTCTTTTCATGTTTTTCCAAGAGAAGCATGTCAACTATTCAATGTCACCTTTCCGTGGCATTGCTACCGTCCTTTCTGTATCTGTATGTTCTCACAGCAATGTCTGTGTCTACGCCGACATAAACACAGATACAGGTAGATTTCTCCTTGCATAAAATTGTGTTTCATGTCACTGGATAGCAATCCAATGCTCAATTGCTCAAGCTACATTTGCACCTGCATCTGCCCACATACAGTGCAGTGTGTGGAGTAAATACAAATGTATCCCCAGGACGTTAGCTGGAACTGGGCAAAAAAAGAACAATTCTTCCATATACAGTCGATTTATCTTTGCCAAATACCTGGAACAAGCAATCAAGATGAGATTAAGTATCCTCCACTGTTCTTGTCTTCGCCTGCATGTTGGAGTGTAACCGTTTATTTTCCTGGTTTAGCAGAGGTCCCACTTTTTCAACAGATAAATAAATGTCTTATACTGGGGAAGCAAAATGCAATCACAAGTAATCTGGATGCAGCACTCAAACTTGAGCCATGCAATCTGTGGATTGAACTAAATTACTGTTACACGGATAACATCTTAAAGTATCTTTGAGAAATGGTGATTTTACAAATCTAGTTACTTTTACATAAGCATCATGCTGAAATCAGTGAATGACTGATTCAAAACTTTCTTCAGTTAAGGCTGCTGTAATAGGATCCAATGGACCCACAGAAAATCAAGGACAATATGTAGTGATGGTTACTGTCACAGCTCAGCCGGTACAGAGCAGGGCAGCAAACAATACAGTTCAACCCTCCGACAAAGTCTCTCCACAAAGACTGGCAGCCCGGCTGGTTTGGCAAGCCGAACTAGGCTGAAAGGCAGGCGAGTGAGCAGGGACGATAGCCCAACAGCAAACACAGTTTAGTTCAGCAGCCGGCAACAATACCGTGGAGGAGCAGGCAGGGGACATGGTCAAAGAGGCAGAAAATTTGGAATCAGTTGAATATACAATCCAAACAGACGAACCAGAAGGGAGCAGGCAGATGGTTGGTCGAGGCCGGGCAGAGTGTCGAGAAGCCAGGTGGTGAATACTCCCAAGAGCACACACAATGGTGGGTGTGGCGACATGGTGAAAATCTCTGGACCACCAGGAACCACAGGTAAGCATACTGGAACACTCATACTGTAGCGTCATCATGGGACGGAAATGCCAAGCAGCTAGAGTCAAACAGCAACCAAGGACACGGAAAGGTTCACGAGTTCAAGGACAGAGGGCTGAGGCACTTATCAGGAATCAGATGAGGCAGGCAGGTCAGAGGTGTCAAAGTGAAGGCATCAAACATGTCGCTGAATCTTCACAGAATGCTGACGCTGAATGATGAACGATAACAAAGCCCATCTGACAACACCGAAACCTGCTTGAAGGCTGTCAGGCGCACCTTGTCCCAACTCCAGAAATGACCTATCTTGGGTGCGATTTAGCACAACTTGGTACACTTAATCTGGTAATGAAAATGCAAATCAATTCCATGTCGCCAGAAGTGCCAATGGAAAAGCCCTTCCAGTTTCCCTTCTGCTTTAAGTAAAAGATCTGAAAGTTCAAAAGGCTCTATGCAGCTCTTTAAGTCTGTCACACTACTGGTCCTCTGAGCAAAGTGGTATCACAATCACAGTTTGAGACTACAGATGATTGTGTTTGGCACTCCTGGGTTCCAGGTTATTGAGCAGTCACCCTCTGCAGCTCAGGTCAGAGTTATCAGTGCAAAGTTTTGAATCACATCAAACTGTATTTATTGACTTCTCCTGCAGGAGTTTTGTACCAGGCTCTGTTTATCTTTACTTGATGCTTTCTGTATATTTCCGTGAAGCTCACTGGGGCTTGGGTTTTAAAAACTGAAATAGAAATCAAGTTTTATTTAGACTCTTGTGTATACTATAAATCCATGTAGTAATATTTTAGTATTGTGTGTGTTTTGTTGCCTTTCCAGAAAATCCCCCTCCCGGCCCACATTAAAGCACAACGAGCCATGGCTGTGTAGAACTGATTATGCCCAGAGTCATTGTTATTCTCCTCACCCGGCAGCAGAGCAAACTCCCTGATCCTTCGCTCACACAAATACCACCGCTTACTGGACAGGCTCACCCCTCAAACCACCGTGCCTGCCTTTCAACCCACAGTCCGTTTAAAATGCACTTGTGTCACTTCTCACAACAGCGAACAAAAACAGCCTTCCAAAGTGATGGGTGGGCAGGAAGAGCCATGCATGCCTGATATTCTTGAGTGGGGGCAGCGGGCAAAATACCCTTGGCTGGAAAATATAGGTCAGGTCAAGAGACAGCAGGGACAAAGTTCTTTTCATAATTAACACTCTGTTTAGTTGACATGAAGTGTTTTCAGGCCAAACAGTTCTCCCTTAGAAGAACTGCCCACTGGGAGCTCCCCCAAGAGTAAGAGACCTTCAAAGGCTTTTTTTTCTGTTTGGGTTTACAAAGCCAAGAGGAACACTGAGGTGGTGTAAGCTGGCAATCGAGGATTCTTATACTTTGACAAATCACGTTGTAGTTCCCAATCACATTTATGCTCAGTGAAGACTGGACTGCACTGTCAGTCCAATTGTACGTGTTTGCTGTCATCTCTTTTTATTGATGTTTGAGTTGTGTGTTGTCTGCTCTTTCACAGCTAACATGTTTTTCTTTTTTTTTTTTTAAAGGCAGTTGACGGTGCTGTACTGGCTCATCTATGTGACCAATCACTGTACAATTATGTCACTCATGGTTCCTCTCATGCTGGGAGATTATCAACTCTGAAATAGGAGCTAAAAAGATCCTCAAATGGCGCTCTAAGAACTGCAATTGTTTCTAGCTCTTGCGGTGCGGACACAGTTAAAAAGGGGGGTTAAAACTGCTTTCAATATTCTAAGACAAATCAGCATCACTACTGCACTCACTATTAGATACTGATACATTGGTGATTTTAACAAGATAAACAACAGTTACTTTGCGAGCAATCCTGAGCCAATAATTCTTGTATAACCCAAGTAATCAGGAAGGCTGCGATCATGTGACCAATGCACTGATGGAGTAAAGAGGGAAGTAGGTTGGGGTGGTGGATGGGTCACAAAACACAGGACTTTCTAAAAGAGAACTTTCCCCAGGAGACTGGAGTTCAGAGCTGTGTGAAACGAAGTGAACGCTGAGTTACTTCAAGGTACGTCGTCACCATGTTTCTTTTCCTAAACCTAAGTGTAGTAATGTTATGTTAGGTAACATCACTCGTAGGACGCTAATTCCTTAGATGTCATACAAACTGGTGTATGAGGATACTTTGAATCTGCTGTCTTAAAACTTCTACAGCATTTGCTCTTCTCTGTCCTGCTGTTATTACTGATGTGCCTGAACTAACTGAAACCTCTCGACATAATCCTCTTGTCTCACTTGCATATTAAATGAGATTTTCTTGCTTTTGGAACAGAACACAGAAGTTCCTGTTTCACTTTGACTCTCTATTTTCATTTTGTTTTCATGAAGTAATTTATAGACAAAGAAATGTTTGTCATCCTACACAGAGATAAACATATGTTTGCTCTAACACCTTATAGACCTCTTATGAGCAAACAGAAATTTTAAATGGACATATTTGGAAGGTGGGAGGATATTGCTGTGTAAAGCTACTGTCAACACACAGATTTAGAGTATATAAACATCCATTGTATCCACCCATATTTTTCAGCTGGAGTCTTTTGAAATATGGCTACATTTCACAGTCATGCTTTTAAACGACTAATAAAATTAGGACAAGTCATGAACTATCAAGCTGATAAAACAAGGACAGGTGTGTTTTTTGAGCTTAGGATCTTAGGACGTGACACAGGTTAATAAATTAGGTTAAATTAAATACATGAATAAACAGGAAATTAATGTGACGTAATGTGCAGTTTTTTGTTGGATTTTGTCCTTGCATTGTATGTCCACTGTCCTTTCACATAAAGACATTTAAATTTCAGTGTACGTGAATGAAGAGGTTTGGAGGAGCTACAGCTATTGTTCAGGTATGACGCAGCTCTGAACTTGTGAACTCTTGTCTTATCGTGGCACAACCAAAGTCATAACTAATTGAGGTGACAGAGATGGAAAAAAGGTTTACAGTTCACAATGTACTCAGGGAAATTCTGAGGTGTAAAGCCTTCACCTCTTAACCCTGATTTCCCTTTGAGAAAAGTCAGTGGTAGTTTTGTAATACTTGCGCTATCAGAGTTGCCCTGTGACCTTCAGCAGAACAATGTGTTTGCACCAGTCAGCGCCATGAATCAGAAAAAAGGGCATTCACACCCAGTAGATTGCTGCTGGAATAAAAGGTTAAAGAGAAACTTTCCCCCACACCTTGTTATTGGGTGGGCCGAGGCAGCACTGGCCTGTCAGAGATTTGGTACGATGCACAGACATAATTAATGTGATTTCTCATCCTGTCATTTGAAATATGGTCTCGGTATTGTTCGGGCTAAAACCAGCCTCAGCCATTATGAATCCTCACAGTGTCTCCAACTGTGGTCTCGTTTGTCTCTGAATGGAGGAAATTACTGTATTCACAGGACACTAAAAAACCCAGATCACTGACTTCCACATTCTTTTATCTCAGTTTCTTCAGTCCTCTGCCTCCCTCTCACTTTATATCAATCCTTTGTCTTTCCCCCCCTGTAACACCCCTCTTATCATCATCTCTCACTGCATATCATACAACCAGCTGCACTGGGAGCAGGAGTTAGATGCTGCATACAAGCTGTAATTTCATTGCTGTAATAATAGATTTTTGTTGCGAATCACAATGAATAGCAGCAGTTTATAATAAAATATAACTTAGTAGCAATAAGGGCTAAACATTATGTTTTCAGTGAAGGCAGCACAGACTTTATCTGCTGGGGCCTGTTACTGCAGCAGCTGTGAACATGTTTGAGTGTCTGTACTTGTGCCTCGACTGGCAAAGACACCAACTGTGTAAAGGAACTGGCAATTGAATTAGTGGGTCCTTGATCTCAGACGGAAAAACACAAACACTGGCTTCTCATTTCTTGCTGTCAACTGTCGGTTCTTCTCACTTAACAGTTAGCTAGCAAGCTAATTAAGCTAACAAAACCTCTATGAGTTGGTTAAAAAGTGTATCTCTATTTGTCTTTTTCATTTTTACAGCTGACTCATTTTAAAGCAAGAAATTGGTCTTAGATATGAACTTGGTGATTACTTACTATGCTGAAAGACTGACCTTGACACAGTTTCAAGACTTTCTTTTGCTCTCACATAACCCTGTTTGGCTGCTTAGCTTACATACTTGTTCATGTTTTCAAACTGTAGCCTGTTTTCACTTTTAACTTTAGAACTGGAGTGTTTTTTCAGCAAAAACCAAGGTATGGCAGTATGACATGATGTCAAGGACCTGCTGTGCTACTGACAACTGTTTTAACAGATAAACAGCTCTCTTTCACATTCACAATGCCTAATGTTTGCAAATGATGCAAGACTAAGAGAGAGCAGTGAGAACACCTTTCATTGAGTCAATTTTGGCACATATTTTAGCACCACAGACAAAGAGCGGAGGTCTAATTATCATTAGTAGTTAATTTAAACCTAAGAGAAAATAAATATTTGCATTGAATTAAATGCTAATTTCTAGGTAACCAAGGGATAGTCAAAACACATCAAGATAAAAGGCAACTTTGGCATAACATAGGTGAATTGATTGTGGTTTTAAGTAAGGCCTGAGCATATACATACAGGGTGATTTAAGTCTTCTTGAAAACTTGTTTGAATTCATTCATTACTGGAAAAAATATCTATTGTGGCGGGCATCATTTACACAGGCTGTTGGGCAATTATCTGAAGCAACTGGGAGAAATATTTCCATAACACATTGTCAAAAATCATGAAGGAACAATTTTTCTTCCCGTTAAAGCTGATAAGTTTAGTACTGTAGTTTAATACTGTACTATATGTTACGAATTACTACAGACACACACACACTTACAAACTCTCAAAACATGCAATATTTAAAGGCAATGTATTTTTTACCCTGGCGAGATTTGTTGAGCACAAATTATCAATTTTAAGGCAATACAAGTAAAAATGAGTTTCTTTTTTTATTTTCATTTTATCTTATATATTATAAGAGAAAAGGCTGAGAGGATGAGGACAAACCGATGTATTTGACAATGTTAAACTACCTCGGGTAACACTGACCAACTTCCCTAACACAATAAAGAGCAGCACAGATCTACAGTTGTTACCTAAACTTATATGAACATCCAGGACAAACTTAAACACATTAAAGAAATACCACAGCATATATGCTATTGGTGATGCTACATTCATACAGGAAGGGAACACTTGGCTCCTGGGTGAAAGTCCAGTGTTTGTTGGACACATCCACCACCAATCCCGCCCACCCAATGGGGACTTTCCAGCACCTTAAATTACGTTGTTGTCGAGTGGTGTTTCAAACTGACACTGTCCTGCAGCTTTATAAACTGCCATTGCCTGGCAGTCATACCGGCGCGATAGAAGAGCCTTTTTTCATTGGTGTCTGACGCAGAAATCAGTGACCAAGCAGTGATTTTTGACAACTTCAGAATGAAAACAGGCTGAATTAACAGAAAAGAAAAGAAATCCAAAGCTTGACAGGCCAGCTATGCCTAGTAACAGTTGCTATGACATGACTGGACAATCACTACTCTGGGGAGGTGTTTAGCAAATGGCCAAAAGCACTATGTCCTGGTTAAAACCATATATTTCAGTTTAACAGGTCATGATTGCCTTAATGTGCAAGAGCGATATGCATGGTGTGATAATAAATATAATCTACTGCAGGTCCTGCAGAATTTCTTCTTGGAAAATGGCCCTCCTGAGGCAATCCTGAGTAATAGTTATGTTCTCACTCAAGGACAAAGATGGTCTGACACATCAACATGGGGAATACGTGGGAGGAAATTGTCAGCCTTGTAATGTCTGTAATAACAGATCACCTCAAAATGTCACGATTCATCATCTCACCAAGGACTAAATTGCCCTCATCTATGAATATAGTGTTCTCTTTATCTAAATAATAGAGGATATTAATTAGCTCAATATGAATTGTCTGTTGTTGCTGGAAAAGTTTTAGTGTTTATTTTTTCTGTAAACAACATTGTCACTTGTTATTCTAAACAAGCAAAGATGAATTTAATGTAGAGGTAAACCAGCTGTCAAGTATGCTCTGTTTACAACCTTAATGTGAGACAACAACCTGCTGTTAACATGGCGACCTCACTCGTCAGACTGCTGCGTCAGTCTGGCAGTAATGGATTCATTAGTGTGTGTACGTGATATGAATATAATGTAGACATCATACAGAGTTAAAGCAGTAGTTTGACATTTGGGGCATAGCCAAGAGTTAGAGGAGAAGGTTGATGTCAGATTCATATCTGTCTGTTGAATTAATGGCTACGTCCGGCAGCCAGTTAGCCCAGCACAAAGACTGGCAAACACTTGAGTGGTCTACAACACGTACAGTTCCTCTATCATATTCCCCGATCTTTTCAAAGCTTTTATTGGCCTCTACTGAGTATTGTACAAGAAATAGTTTGACATTTTGAGACATATGCTTGTTCAGTGTCTTGCTGAGAGATAGCTGAGAAGATCAATACAATTCTGATGCCTGTGAAACATAAAGCTGGAGGTAGGAGAGCCCCCCTATTGACAAGGGGTGAAACAATGTAGCCTGCACATAGTTGGTCATTTTACCGTACCAAATGGGTTATTTGATCGTTTGTTTTAAATTCTGAAGAGTATATGATCGGGTACCTGTGAGAAAATATATGAAACAAAGACGATTGAATTTAATTGATGACATTGCAACGTTATTACATCAGGTCACAGTGCACGGGTCGGGGTCTTTTGCAGCAGCTGACGCTGATCAATGGCGCAGAGAGGCTGAACAGGCTGAGACACTTTTGATGCAGCTTTTTAAATCCATATAATTCTTGGACGTCAGGGACTTCCACTGCAGGGGCACAGTTACTGGGATAGAGTTTTATGGCAGCTAATGATGGAGTGGATGACAAGCAGACCTATGATTTGCCCATGGCACATGAGTGGCTTCAGCGAAGAGACAACTGATATTCGACCGCCAGAATGACATATTAGAAATGCTGTCACATGCAGTCCAGACAGAATTATGTCTGAGGTGAGGGAGAACACAATCTCTAAGTCTTTAAGTATGTCTGAGCAGTGTGTCTGTATCTTCTGTGTAAGCGTGTGAACATACATACTGATGTGGGCACATAAATAAAACTGTGCAGCACCCCTCGGCGAAAATATGTTCACGTGTAAAAGTAGGAGATAATAGTTAGCTTAGCATAAACACTGGAAGCAGGAGGAAACAGCTAACCTGGCTCTGTCTGAAAGTAACAATATACGAATACTAGCACCTTTGAAAGCTCACTAATTTTCACATCATATCTCTTTTGTAATACAAAATCTATGTGGACTATATCTTGGCCAGGTGCACTGACTCCTTGCAGTGTTGCTGTCGGCAACCAGCTGATATTTTATTTATCTTAGGACAAAGCTGGGCTAACCGTCTCCTGGCTCCAGCTTCATATTTAACACACAGATAGGAGAATGGAATCACAGCAGAATATTTCCCAAAATGTCTCACTATTTCATCAAATAGTCAAACTGTTCCACAGTCTGTTAAAAACAACACGATGTGCTTCTACTAGTGAAAGAAAATCTAAGTAACTGCATAAAAATAATTTGGAACCTACTATCCCTGTCACCAACAGGTCTTGGCCTCTATTAGGTACAGTCAGTTTGTGCTCATAAGTACACAGTGAGCTCTAACGCAAGGTTATGATAAGGGTGGCACACACTGTATCTGTGTGTGGATAAGAGGATGAGTGCGTGCTGTTGCTGTGAGGGTCAGACCTCAGGGAGGCCGCTCTGACTGACGTGCAGGTCTCCACGGAGGCTGATTCACCATGTTGGTAGGAGTCAGGTTGCAGAGATTAGTGAACCATGGGTGAAGCCCCCTGGTGTGACATTTTATAAGTGTGCTTGTAAACACGGACACAAGCACATACACACATTTTGTTTTTGTGTTTTTCTCCCTTCTTTTTCTTTGAATTTAGTGCACACACACTCACACACACACAACCACTTAAGAACCAGTATGCCATGCATGCTCACTGACCACTCACAGTGGTCCTAGAATAAATAGCAGATGTATCCTACGAGGGTAAAGTCTCAATGGCAATCAGCCAAGCTTTGGTCGAGCTTATTGAGGCTGAGAGCTAAGAACTCTCTTGAGTCTTTGCAGAAGATGTAAAGTGAATTTTACTTGCAGCTAAAAGGCGATTTGTCTGCTGGTAAAGACGAGTAAGTAAACACCAGGCTGGAGGTGTTTAAGATCCTATATTGAATGGCTGCAGCCTGGGATCAGACAGGCAGCTAAATAAATAAGACAGTGGACTCCAACTCCCTGACACCCAGACACAAACAGGACAGGCAGGGAGCAACTTTAATTACGTCTGTATGTACAGAGCAGAAGGAGAACATGTAAGAGAGACAAATGCACTGCAAGTATGCACGGACTCAGAGACATTGATGCACACACACAATTAGGCAAGCACACTTTTTATAAATGTACCACAGGCACCAATTTACAGGCACAGTGTCCCTAATATCACTTGGCCAATTACACACATAATGATGTTTCTTAGTTCAAACAGCAACATGATCAAACCACACCGGCACAAACTAATAAGTTTCAGGCCTGGATAATCACGTCCATCCAATCTTTATGCTCATCTGCTGGCAGTTTCATTAAAGTTATAATCCTGGCGATTTCAGTCCTGGTTGATTTGGCGATGCCTGCTGTTACCGTAGTAACAGCAAGTGCTATGTGATACTACAGATTGCAGGATTCTCATTCATTGACGTCTCCCGTTATAATAGCATCAGTGACAGCGGCAGAGTTGCTCAGCAGTAGTGTTCAGATCAAAGAAATAACGGAGTGCTGCACTTTGGGATTTTTAGCAGAAAGTAGCGTATATGCCCTGGACTCTACTTGTTTCATTTCATTGTAGAATTTTTGAGGGCACGACATAATGGATAAACATGGACACTCTAATAATATGGCGGACAGCAGATATAGTGCACTATGTAGTTAATGGGGAGGGATTTTGTACACAGCCAGTAGATAAAATTAAAGCTAGGCAGATCAGTAGAGTACTTTATTAATCCCAGAGGGATATTGCAGTATTACAGCACAGCAGTTACTTAACATGAATTACAAAAACAAATGAGGTATGTGAGAAACAAATACAATTAAAAGGTCAAGTTACATATGATAACGTAATGCAGTAAATTAAATATAAAAATATGAAACAGAAAAAATGGAAAAGTGAATACACTGTAGAAAGTAATATAATGCACATTAGTGATAATAATGAATGGAGATGTTATTACTGAATATAAACATTGACTGCACATGGCTCTCAACATGGAGGTGGCTGAGCTGGTGGCTATCAGCAAAAGGTACTTACAGCGCTAACACTGCTAACAATGGCTGACAGAGCTGACCGAGGGTGGATACAACATTTCCATGACGACGCCATTATGCCACAGGGGGTCGGGACAGCATTATCAGCGGTAATCGCCATATGAGTACAGTGCAGAGTGGCAGCAATTAGCTAACCAGTGGGATGCACACACAGGGATTCACATGCATTAACATGCAAGCACAGGCTACCACAACAAAGAACAGAGAAGCTCCAATTACATCACACACAGAGGTAGCATGATTTCATTATCTACTCAGGACAACATTACTCCACCACATCTTTACATAGTAAATAGCTGTTTGCTGCTATATTAATGTTTTGAATGTCACGTAGAGCTCCTTTAATAGTAACATTAATAACGGCCACACTGTTTAGGTGAGCTACTCGCTGGCTTTGATATTGTGCATGCTGGCTCACTGTCATGGCTTACTGGGACACATATTGAGACTGAGTCATCGTTAATAAAATTAGTTTCACCTTTGCTTTCCTGCAATAAAACCAGTCAGAACATCTGCTGTGTAAATGGCCTGTTGGCTGCACCAGTGATGATTTAGATTCGTCCTGATAAAGGAGATAAAACAAATATCCTGTTCTTGTATTTTATTTATAAATATAGATCACTTTGTAGAGGTCTGTTTTCAATTTGACATTTGAGTTTTGGTGTCATTGATTGGTATCAAAAAAGCCACATTAAATCCTCTTTTATTCAATCTTGTTTAACCATGAAGCGTATGGTTTCTTACAGGCACTGCAGTGTGGATGGGATGTTACACTGACAGTTATAGTATTATAGACAGGCACAAAAAGTCAAGGGTCAAAGCTAGTTTCATATTACTGGGAAAAAATAAATGTATCAACAGTAAATTTCATAAATCAAACTTACATAAGTTGGTCTTTTCTACATTAAAGGGGGCCTATTGTGCTCATTTTCAGGTTCATACTTAGTATTAGAACATGTTTACATGCTTAAATGTTCAAAAACATTTATATTCCTCATGCTGGAACGCCTGTATTAGTGTTCTGTCTGAGATGCTCAGTTTTGGCGCCTGTCTCTTTAAGCCACCCTCTCCAAAAAGCCCAGTCTGCTCTGATTGGTCAGCACATGCGGGTCTACTGCATCTTAGTGTCTCTGCATCGTCACTGCAGCCAAGGGTATAACTGTAATGAAGAATAGCGGCTTCTTCTACCATAAAAATTACCAATAAAAGCTTCTGAACACACCAGGGCATGTTCCAGCAGCAATATAACCCAAAACCAAGGAGAAATCAAGAACATCGGCAACCAATATTACTTGTTTCACAGATGTTAGCATGTAGCTACATGTAGCAATGTAGGCTACTAACACATTCTCAATCCAACCTCGTCACATATTGACGTTAAATCCAGATATGATGTGCAAGGTACCCTGGGTGCGTTGGTTGTTGACGTTCTTGGACACCGTGTCAAGTTCTGCCTGTTACATGAATTGTCTTCTTTCAAAATAGCCTTCAGTTTTCACAGGAAATTTAACATTTACTTAAAGTCTCTTTCAAAATAAACACACTACGTAGGTACAACACTGCAAATTGACATTTTCTTTCCTTCAACAACTAACGCACATGATTGGGTTTAGGAAAAAAAAAACAGGGTAATCTTTATAATCTATGATCATGAGCACCACTCTCCCCGGTGAAAGTTGGTTTTTGCCACCTTAACTTTCCTTCTTATCCTGCTGTGTTTCCCCCTGATGCCGCCAGCCACCGTTAAACTATAACAGCAACCAGCTGCATATCATGACGACGTTAAAAGATGGCTTTATTGGTCAGTGTTTGATGCCGGAAGTCACTGCTCAAGCGCCAGTTTTCGATGACTTCGGAGTGAGACCGAGTTGAGGCTATTATTTAAACACTTGCAGTAGCGTGCTTGGAGCAGATTACCATATAGAGCCATCTGTCATGATCTGATGTCATCTTGTTGCCAAAGTACAAAAATTAGTATTCAGAACGGTCTGAGGTTTTTGCTGACATGGAAACTTTGGCCACATTTTATATAAACATCCGACATTGTAAGAATTTACATATGACAGAAAACAAGAAAAAAAAACATAACACTTTGCCTTTAAGAGGAGCAGTAAAGCCATTAAAACTATTCTCCTTTCTATATATGGAGGGAAGTTATGTCATTTAGAGGTAATTCCAGCTGAGGGAGAACATTCATGCAGAGAAGGACATTATGTAGTATAATGGTGACAGTACATTCTGCACATGAAAGGAATGCACGTACAGTTCCTCACATCTGAGCCTGACAAAGTTATCATACTTGCTCATACCAGTAGCTCCAACTCAACCTGAACCTCACCCCTGAATGTGCTGTATTCCCAAACCATCCCATTAAATGTCCTCACAAGGGCAGACTCACATACACACACGCGAGCAAAGCAGTCCTCCCAACATCTCGTTTCTTACAGTCACAGTGGAGAGAAGAGTGACCCGCAGAAAAAGAGAGAGACGTATAAATGGGGTGCAGTCAGACTCATAAGTCTTTGCCGGTTTTACTCCAGGCTTATTCGTTATTAATGACCTGTCCTGTTCATGATATATTTATAAAAACGAGAAAATGGGACAGGTTTTTTCACTACAGTCTCAAAAGACACCTGAACTGCACCCACTGGGTTTTTCAGCCACTAATAAGAGTTCTTTGCCCTTGTGATATTGAGGGACGTTGAGTTTATAAGACCCTAAAATAAGTGAATGAAAGATGGTTCCATCTTTTCAAACTTCCTCTATTGAGAATTTGGTTTAAACCGAGTTATGTCATGCAGTAACAATCTACATGTCTTATATACATATTTGAGATTTAAAAGCAGCTGGAATTGGAAGAAGTTTATCTTCTGATACCAGGCAACTTAATCAGTATCTCTCTGCCGTACAGTGCGTGCAGCCAGTCACTCAATCCAAAACACCACCAAAACCCCTGGAGACGCATCCATACACTGCAACATCCCTTTTTAACACTGCTGAGATACTGTGTCTCTAACCTGCTCTGCTGTGAGTGGAGGTGGAAAAATCAATCCTAAATTCATCAAGATCACTTCAGTGCTGCATTCAAAAGAGACAGCTTGCTAATTATGTGCAGGGGGGGAGAAACAAGACACTGAGAATGTGGTTTCTTTTAAGCAGCAATTTGTCATCAGACTATACGCAATTTGGACACAGCACACTGCGCTTCTTATTCCAGTTGAGTTGCTTGGCTCCGTCTGCACCTGCTTGCCTTGATGACTGGAATTAATGTTTCTCAGTTCTCTGTGACAAGCATGAAATCTGAAATCTTTTCCACAATTATCTTGCTGAAAGTCCATTCATGCCACTGATGCATTAAAGAAATATCTAAAAGCCTGACAGTCCCACATCACCCAGACCACCCCCTCTCCCTCCTCCTCACCTGTTCAGCTGCCTCTGGGTCCAGGTGGGTGTCCAGTAGGGGGACGGTGAACTGTATCTTCCTGGGGCTCCCGGTGTCCATGGTGGCTCTGTCTGTCAAAGAGGAGGACAGGATGAAGAGGAGGAGGAGGTGGGGACGATCCGAGGAAGAAGAATCCGTACAAGAAAAGGAGGGTAAGAGCTCAGTGAAGCTGGCTGAAAAAGAAAATAAGTGGGATCCAGCTCAGGAAAATAAAAGATTATATTCTGGTCTCTCTTTAACTATTTTCTATTCTTTACTTTTATCCTTTAACACACTTTTCCCTGATCATCTAGCTTTTTTTGGCACCCTGTTTGTCTCTATCTTCTGCACCTGCTGGTGTCTCTACCCCGGCTCCACTCTCCTTCCTCTCCGTCTCCCCCGGCTCTCAGCGCTGAGGCAAGGGCATTCTGGGCTAGGAACACCTCTCCTTCGCTCTCATTCGCTGGGCCCGACTCCCTTTCACGCTAGTCCCACCCTCTGTTCACATTTCTTTCTGTCTGCATTGGACGTCTGAGATCAGGGCTGTTCTGCAGCAGCCCCTGCACAGCCGGCAGAGAGAGGATGACAAAAGACACACACACACTCCCTCTCTCTATCTGTTGGATGGGTTGGAAAAGATGCATGGTCCAGCCTCTGCTTTAAAAGAAAGTATTTTTAAAATCACCTTCCTACACATGCATATATAATCTACATGGTATTGTAAATGAGAAGGCTAACTCAGAATGAGTCATCTCTCTCGTACTTTATGTATAAACACCTCTATATTTAATACACTTATTTCATCTGTGACTCACAGACAAATATGTTTGTGAGTTCTCTAATGAATAACAGCTATTTTACCCAGATCACTACGTATATTTTAGATATAAGTAGGCCATATAATGACAGTTTTCAGGCCCAATTTATAAAGCTGATAAAGCTGTTAAAATGATCCCCTGAGCTGTTCATATTGTTCATATTTGTCCAAGCTTGTCCTCGCTGCCGCCTGGCCAGCACAATCTTTATCGATCGCCTCTTAGCCTGAGTGTCCCTACATCACACGTCTACTGGGCCCTGATACCTGACACCAGTCAAGAGGCATATGACTGCTGCGTCGTTACAGATTTGCAGTGCATTTTTGGAGGGGGGATAAAAAAAACGAAACAAAAAAAACCTGGTGATTACATCCGCAGAAATATTATTTTGTAAGCAAACATATCAGATTAACTTGTATTCCAAATTTCAATCACATTAACAATTATAATTTGATTCACTAGCTTGAGGCTCATCTTGGAAACTGATGAACAGATGTTTTCACAGTTTTCTCCACACACTGACTGGTAGCTTTACGGATGATTAATAGAGGATGACAGCCAAATTTAGACCACTACTATAACTGTAACAACACACACAATATGATAAATTTTGCCTTTGTGTGTTAATTCACAGTTACAGACTGTGATACGGACAGATTCAGACAAGAAATATGAGAAATGAGCAAGGGAAGGGAGGGTGTGGGTTCATCGACAACAAAGGTTCCCAGCTGGAACCAAACCAGGGACACTGCAGCCATATGGCACGAGCCCCAGACCATTACACCAGAGGGGGCCTTTAATTTATGTCTGTAAAGTCGAGTGGCAGTTTTTATTTTGCCTCGTTTAAAGCGAGCGGATACAGTAAGCTGGATAAAGAGAGTACTTTCATCATTTGACCTGAAGAACTCCCTCTCTCTATATTCACGTATAAATAAATGAAGACTACACTGAAACCCTTTTTTCTTTTTTTAACTCGGCCACTTTGTTGCTACACTAGAACCGCACACACACCGTTCACACGCAAAGGACACGTTTTCTTTTTCTGGTAGCTGAAAGTGAAAGAGCGAAAGTGTTTAATAAGAGTTTTTCTTTGAATTATGTCTTTGTCATCAAAGCAGAGAAGGGAGTTAATAAAAGACCACATGCCCTGTGCGTGTGCGTGTGTGTGTGTGTGTGTGAGAGAGAGAGAGAGAGAGAGAGAGAGAGAGAGAGAGAGAGAGAGAGAGAGAGAGAGTGAAGAGAGAGAGAGCTGACAACAGCTGGCTGCATATTCTCCCACACACCCTCTTTCCTGGAGGGAAAACACTAGTAGAATTGTACAGTCTGTGTTATCTCATATTAGCAGCATAGTGTTTGTGTCTCTGGTTGGGATAGCTTCAAAGAAAACTTCACACAGCCACATATAGCCTCCTACAGACTGCTAAAGGTCCTGTTAACCACTAATTAAATACTAAATGTTGTTTCATTATTTTATGTTTATGCAGCTCCTACCAACAGTTGTAATTTTTATAAGACGCCATGCAGTGAGTGTGTGCTGTCGCATATTATACCCAAACCACAATCTTCTATATTATTTGGTGTTGTTCTATGCTATAGTGGTAACCATTGTAGGTCATGGGGAGGAAGAAATAAAAAGCCACTAACAAATACTGCTTGGAATCATCAAAAACAAAAACACCCACATACAAGTGCAACTGCCTTAATCTAGCCAATTATCTCTCAGTAAATGACAGTGTGCAGCATAATGTGAAGCTGTGATTATCCTTCTTAAAACAAGCCTCTCCATTGCCCCCTTACAGTGCCATATCTGTGGTTTTGCAACTTTTACACGCCTAACTGCAAATTGCATAGGCTACATTTTCCCACAGGGTCCGAAATTAACATCCGCCAAATGCCAAATGCCAAATGCCAGATTTTCTATTTGGCAAGTAAATCTCAGAGGGCTTTCAGCCAGACTGGCAGGTAAATGTTTGTATCAAAACAGTCATTAGAAAAAACTATGTTGAGAGTCTCTATTGTGTTTTAGTGTCATTTAGGGGCGCGCTGCTTTGCTGTTCCCCTGTGCTTAGTGCCGGAGTTTCACACACACAAACACACACCACATATGAGTTTTTACATGTGTCTAAACAATGCCGAAACTGAGGAAACTTTAAAGCTGCCCTAGTTTTACAGCACTGTTTACCGATGGTTTAGCTACTCTGCTAAACAATCACCTGTACTCACCTTGTGATCAACATAATACCTCGTTATTCATGAATGAACACATCAACTCTTTCTCATCCCAACTTGTCAAATATGGCTGTTTTGTCAGTAAATCTAAACGTCAACTGATGACGCGCTAGTTAGCCTCCTGCATCAGATTTTGATGTACATGGACGGCATCTCAGTTAACACTTGTTAAGTGTCATTTCAAAATACATATCTGTTTTCATAGTAAATGTACAGTTTCTGCATGCAGTCTTTTTCAAAGTAAATTTACAGTGTAGGTAAAACACTTTGTTTTTTAGTTATTTTCCTGAAGTTGAGGCAATAAAAGTTCGTGTTTAGGTTTGTGGGTAGGTCTTAAAAGAAAACTTCATGGTTTGTCTTTAAATAAGTCCAGTTCTTACTAACGTAATGTTATGTCATGTGACATATGTTGTGACACACAGTAAGTCACTGCTGTAGCATGCTACACACAGCACACTATGTTGTCATTAAAGGGCCAGTGTGTAAAATGGGTTGAAAACCGTTGGAAACAGTGACATCAATGGTCAAATTCTAGATTGCAGGGCTCACTCGCTCACCCCTCCTGTCGGGTAAATGACGGTGGCCTAGTAGGGACAAAAAGCCTTGCGCAGACACGAGGTTTTCAGGAGTAGGTCTATCTAGCGACAAGGTGAATATTTATTTAGAAATCTAAACCATGTTACGATACTGTAATGAATCGCTCACGAGCAGGAGACCAGAGGAGCGTTCGGGAAAAAGGCCCGTTTATTTGAGCACTCCAAAAACTCCGGTAACACTCCAGGGGGTAAAAGACTCCGTCCCAAACTCTGACTCTTCTAGCGTAACACACACACTTCATACACACATACACACTTACAGTACCCAGCGGGGCAGCCCTCCCCTCTCTGCTCCACCAATCTCCAGCCCGCACACTGACTGACAGTGTAGCCGGTAAACAGAGCTCAGCTGTTTATTTAGCCTAGCAATATCTCCGGACTATAGTAGCTGCAATGGACGACTTTGAACGCGATTTTGAAGAGTTTCTTGTAGCGGACACAGACCCAGAGCCATACCTGTTTGAGCCGGAGCATACAGATGAGGAACTCCATGTGTTGGATGCTGAGCGGGCGAGAAGAGAGGCTGAATCCTCCGCTCCCATTTTGCTGCACAGAATGGGATTTGGTGCTACCATCGTTGGGGAGATATATCATCAGGAGGAAAAGCGCCGCAGAGAGTGCATCACAAGGAGTGAAGTTGCGTCTTCTTTTCCTCGCAGATGACGATTCGGGTTCATTCTCTCCTGTTGCGTGGTAAGTGTGGTCCATTCGCAAACTTTATAACTAAAAAAAACTTTTCGCTACTCTCTATCGACGAACTACTAACACTCTCTGCTGTTTCCTCCTCCTTCTTCCTTCCTTCCGCTGTCTTCGTTGGTTTATTTATACAGGCGAAACGTGTTCTCTGGCTGGCTGGATTTTCCACTTGGGCTGCCGTACATACATGGCAGCGCAAGATGGCAACCTCTCTAAAGCAAGGCCCTTGCTATATATATATATATATATATATATAAGCATAATTATAAGGCTACGAAAACCAAACAATTTTATAGCGATTATACACTATATAAACATATTAATGGGTAGAATATTCAGATTCAGATTCAGATTTGACAATAAACCATGCAAAATATTACACACTGGCCCTTTAAAACAACTCCACTGACATTTGGTTTCACATAGGAAATGAGCAGTGGGCTCCCGGGTGACAGTTTGGTGTTTGTCCGATGCATCCATCGCTCCTCCTGTCCACCCAATACAGACTGGCTCTTTATACAATGGCAGTTGCCGGCGGCGCCACTGTCCGGCGTATGTCATGCCACCGCGAGGAGTGTCTCTGTGCATCAGTGTCTACCGATGACAACTACCACGACACCGCGGCACTATTTGATGAGTTCAGTTCAGTTCAGAAATGGCTGCAGCCCGATGTGTATCATACCGCTGCGAAATGTGCCTCTTCAACACTGTGGTAAATACAGACTCACTGAATGGTAGCAGTTGTCCTAGCAACTTATAGGATGGGAAAACATAATGTCAAAAAACACAATGTACTCCAATCAACAAAGATAACTTTGTTTAGAGTCAGTACAAATCATATAAAGTCAAAGGTGGCACCAGATTTATTTTCTTGCTCACAGACTGCAGCATAGTGCAGTTAGATCAGCCAAATCCTTTATGTATTTTCTGGTTCTCAGTTGCAACACTGAGCTACACTCTAGTAAGTAAATGAAAAAGAAATACACACCATATTTGATTTTTCATTACAGCTAAAGAATCTGCTAATAGACTTTCTCTGCATAAAAATGGGAAACAAGCACTGCCTTGAATGGTCGGAAGAACCTTAAACACGGCAGCGTGTTTTGCAAAATGATTTGCTGCAAGGTAAAATAACTCTTTGCGCTTTTTAGTTATGCAGGAGAGCATGCCTCTGCAGTTTACCCTTTACACTGACATTGTTTTGTTTTTTTCACGGGATCCTTCACTCACCCTGTAGCCATTAAAGCCTGTTGTGTGTGACAAATTGTGCTGTGTCATGGTCACGGCCGATAATGGCTGAGACCTCCCTCTCCACTGTTCAAGATGGCTGCCATCCAAGATGATGACCATGAGGGAAAATGGGAGCGGGGGGGGGGGGGGGGGGGGGGGGGGTCGAGGAAAGGTCAGCGAGCCATACAGTGGCCAGGGAAGGACATGGTTTCTGGAAGGTGAGTGCAGTTTATATTTTTATTAGTTATTGCAAACAGTAGGTGGCAATAACAATCACTCTCCCTCTCTCAGTGTGTCATCCCTCTGTCTCTCTCTGTCGCTTATAATTGCTGCACACACAGACTTTTTGTCTGAGCCCCCCTGCAGACTCATGAAATTCAGATGAGCTGAATCTTTCTTTAACTCAGCTGTGCAGATCAGAGGCTACAGCTGTGTGATCAACAGCACCCACGCCCTGATCTCTCTCTGTCTTTGTCCTATCTTTTTGTCTCAACATGTTTCTTGTTACCTCGTATTTATTTCTCATATCTCATTGCCATTGCCCTTGTTGCTACACAAGTGTACACCTACTGCACACTCAGACATCCTGGCGGGGGATCCCTGTTTGAATATTTTAGCTGACAGTTTCTCTCTCTCTCTCTCTCTCTCTCAAATATGATTACTAAGAGTTTCCCTTGTCTTCACTGAGGTTAGTGAGGTAGGCAGAAATGTCTTCATGCTTTTTTTCTTTGTGTATTGTATTGCATATTTGTGTTTTCTGAATGGTTGCTATATGGTTATATCTAACTAGGTGTATCTTTAAAGTCCCTTTGAGTGTTTTCTCTTGCAAAACTAAAAAACACTGTTTCAAAGCGCTAACAATAAAGCATAAATCTTACCTTTGTTTCGCTTGTCCATGTAAGTTTTCAAGTGCTGTTTCTTCTCTGCCTTATCATGGTGCACCAAGCTGTAGCCTGAAAGACAGCTGCAGGGATGACAGTTTTTCTAGGCCAACCTGGAAGTTAGCATCACCCTGCTTCCCTTGACAAAAATCCAATGGGATTTTGGATTATTGCAGAAATTAAAATCTGTGGCAAACAGAAGTTCATGATACTTACATGTTATGTTAAGCAATCCTCACACATAGACACTGCTTTTATAATCTCTGAAGCATAAATGCAATCACCAGAATTAAAAGCTAACATTAGGCTATAAATAAACAGTTGCATGACTTCAGCATCACAACCATTAACTCTGCCTGATGACTTTAAATGTCCTCGACCATCTCTGTATACTCAATTAGGCACTTGTTAGCAACAGACACATAAGAGCTTTAAATTTTGCAACTGGGGTTTAGTGATGTATTTTAAATACATGAAAATCCCTTAAGCTTTTGTTAACCCCAAACCTTATTTCAGGCATCGAACTAAAAATCCATTCAAAGACACCCATTAACTTTGAGACAAGGACACGGTGAGTGGTAAAGTGCTAACACATATTCAGCTTTGAGGACTGGAGAGTAGAGCACAGGCCTTTGAAGCCAATTTTACAAAGTGGCCAAAGTGTGAAATTACAACACCTCGGTCCTTCACGTGACTTCCATTGTCAAAGAGACGTCTGTAAAGCAGTGGGTAATTTTGTGTCACAAGGCCTGCAAAATGACACGTTACACCATCGAAATAATGTTTTGAAAGTATAGGAGAGCCATACAATTAAATCATTTAATCCCTATTCAAGTAAGGAGAGGGCTAAACTGAAGGTCAGCCTCTCAGCTTGCAGATGTTAGATGCTTAGCCGGTGGAAGTATCTAGTTGGCTTGCTCTATGGGCCCTACGATTTTTTGGCTTCATGCGCCACTGAGCAGCTTTCACAGGAGTGAATCTGGTCCCACCTCTAGTGCTGTATCTAGTACATCCATGAGTGAGAGTGGCTTTTATAGTGGGTGTTTTTGCCATAAGGGGCAACGAGTCTATTCTACACTTAAAAAAAACTTCAACAAGCGACACAAAAATCAGATTTATGCTTTATCTGAAGTATAGTAGTGTTTTTCAGCTTTACAAGAGAAATGACTTTAAGAGTGAAGACTTAATAGTTATTTTGGTAAATACACATCAGGTTAAGTACCCACCTCCGTTAAAGCGCTCAGCCGTTTTCATGAGCTTTTCTATGAAACCAATCAGGGCCATTAAAATGGGTCTAGCTAATCTTTTTTTGTGATAGAGGACTGGCTCTGCCTTGATTGCAACTTTTCTTTTCCTTCCCCACAACTTTTTCAAATGTGTTTTTTGATCAATACTTGCTGAGGACAAGGAGGATATGCTTTTTTCCTCTCAGCCTTGAAATGCACCGTCACATTTAGGCTACATTAACACTGGGTTACAGTGGGCTGGATAAATTAATCAACAGCTAGTGTATAACCCAGACCAGCATCTTTGCCACCTCACTGTTAGTCCCTAGTAGCTAAGTAAGTAAGTAAGTAAACCATATTGCTTTAAAATATAAAGAAAAATAAATCTTACCTTTATGTGTAATCCCTTCATTCTGTTTTTCACATTGTTACACACTGGTTAAAGCTGGTGGTTTTTGAAGTGCAGGTTAACAGTCACACTGTACACAATCAGGAACTTGCTAGCTTCCCATGATGTAATGCCATCTAATGGTGACAGGCAATGTCTAGTTCTTGAATACTACACCAGTGTTTCAATTTTTCATTCTGTCGGCCATGTTATCAGGTCTAGCTAGCTACAGTGGGCAAATCTGTGAATCCTAGGATAGCGAAGAAATGACCCGCCCTACTCTCCTTGTGATTGGCTGGTAGGCCTACCTGTTTCCTTGGATTGGTTAGGTTCAGTGCCGTAGAATAGAACAAGAGCTCTGGTAAGGTTTAGGCAAGAGGAGTGGGATTGGTTGGGGTTCGGGTAAGACTGTTAGGGCAAACCAATCGGAGGCAGAGAAAGGCGGGTCATTCCTTCACTATCCTAGGATTTGTACCTTGACTTAAGCACTATTGTTACTCCACTTGGTAATAGTGTTACCATAGAAACAGTCCATGGATACCACTGAAAAGCATTAGAAGCTATGCTAACTGATATTTCTATAAACTAATTTCTCATTATACCTCTAACTCTGGCTATAAACCACCTGCATCATGTACACGCATGGCAGCCATGACGCCGTCATGTTTGCATTGTTTGCAGCAAGTATATTACTGGCCATAGTCTAATCTATGGGTATACTTTCATTTTATTAGCGTATTTGCTGCTTATTATGCTGCTTCTTGTGAGGTTTTGTTCAAGCTTGGTTAGTGGAAAATATTGTTATGCACAGTAGCCTATGTCTTTTTTTAACCCTGAAAAGTACTCTAGATGGTTAATTGCTGAAAACTACACATTTAGAGGAGAGATAAAAAGACAAATTACGCTCTACTTGTGATGTAGGCTAAATGTTGCAACAATACACCCTGATTTAACCATAAATGGTCAGAAAAACAAACCAAACAAAGGTTAACAAAGGTGACCTAAGTAAAAAAAAAAAAAAAAAATCAAGTGGTCATCTGTCAGCAGTCTCCAATCAGCACCAGTTATTCTCCATTTTGTCTTCTGGGCACATAATGAGGAATGGGAGGTCAGGCTAATAAAAGACTCTTCCTAAGAGGGATTGACGTGCTTTCCTTCCCAGTAATTGGCTGCGGAAACCGTGAAAGCGTAGAGTAATTGCATGTTGCTATGTTTTAATTAGTGCCGAAGCTTATTGCATGCTGCTTCCCCAGGTGGCCTGTAAATTCACCACACACAAAACCATAACAGCCACTACTAGTCTGTGGAGAAGAGCTGTGCATCACTGTACATCAAACAGATCATAGCTGGATAAAACATTCTCCATCCATGTCCCATCAAACCTTTTTTTTAATTTATTTTTTTTATATACTTTATTAATCCCCGAGGGGAAATTAAATTTTTCACTCTGTTGTCAATTACACACAGGTCAGAACACACACATGCACAAACTGGACCTATACATGCACTAAGTGGAGAGATGTCAGAGTGGGCTGCCCATGACAGGCGCTCTGAGCGGTTGGGGGGTTCGGTGCCTTGCTCAGGGGCACCTCGGCAGTGCCCAGGAGGTGAACTGGCACCTCTCCAGCTACCAGTCCATGCTCCATATTTTGGTCCGGACGGGGACTTGAATAGGCGACCCTCCGGTTCCCAACCCAAGTCCCTATGGACTGAGCTACTGCCGCCCCCACTGAGCTACTGCCGCCCCCCCAAACCTAACTAAACTAAATGTTCACTGATATTTTGCTAAATAAGATACTGTATTGCATGTATAGTTGATATTTTGCTAAATAAGATACTGTATTGCATGTATAGTTTGCAGTACATATATTTTTCTGTGTGTCCTTGTGTGTCCTCTGTGCGAGACAAATCTTAAGTGGAAAAACAATGATGCACTTGTATAGCAGATGTTCGTGCTCTAGAAATTGTCAGCAATTAGTGTTTAAATGATAATACAATCTCTTGTGACAATATTTTCATGTTTTCTGCATACCTGACACACTCAGCACTGCGCTATAGACATCCTGCTAATCGATGTTTTATAAACAATCACACCTAAACAGCTGTTATAAAGCCACAAAAGTTGTTCAGCAACCAAATCCAAATAAACTGGAAAACTAACAAAGTAAACACTGCCTGCAGACTAACATATATTTCAACAGTACTGCACAACATCACAGTCAGTTTTATGATATTGAACATGTTATTATTAGATCATTAGACAGTTATCAAGAAACACTTGCTGGTTAAAGCTTCTTAAATGTGAACGTCTGCTTTTTTTCTTAATATTATATCAACTTAATTTTGGGAAAAAACAAGCCATTTGAAGATATCGTATCTCCTTTGAGTTTTAGAAATTGTAAGGGCATTTTTTTTTTTACATTTTTTAGACTAATCAGTTCAGAGATTGTGGAAAATAGATTAATTGATAATGAACATATTAATCAGCCTTAATCTGTATTTTAATAGGATTATTTGTTGAAGGGATTTATATTGCAATCTCAACATCTGTATTTGTAGTATTCAATAATTTGAGTTTACACCCTTTAATTGTGACCTTTTGCTAAGCCCCGCCCCTTTGTGATGGTCCGACAAGCTGTCGGAGTGAGCATGGAGCCCACACTGTAACTAACTGCACTCCCTGAAGAAATGTTATCCTATTTTGGGGTCTACAGTCTGTGTTTGAAGGATATATCCAGGATGTCAAACTGACTCAGCAGCAACAACAGGTTAAAAAGACAAAGATAGTTAGAAGCTAAAGCCCAACTATAGGCTACAGATCACAGTGTAAAAGTGAACCGCCACATCACTGCTGATCGCCACACAAGACAATGACAATAAATAGAAACTTTACTGATATTAAACCAGCTGTGTGGCATCGCAGTGTGTGCAGATGAACAGTGTTTGGCTTTACCCCCGTGCTGCTGCCAACACCGGAACCAGACGAGCAGGGATCTCCAGGGGAAGCCAAACAAGGTTGATCTGTGCACACGCAGGGATCTCCAGGGGAAGCCAAACAAGGTTGATCTGTGCACACTGCGATGACACACAGCTGGTTCAATATCAGCAAAGTTTCCCTGCTTCCCTTCACTGGTTCCTGTACAGCAGGGTCGGCCTTTTTTTAACTGTTAAAATCATTAAAAAGCAAAAGCAGCATGTGTATACATTCAGTAGGCTATATCTTCAGTAGCTAGCTAGCTAACCCTACACTTTGGGTTTGATTTTGGTTTTGGAACAGGGAAGAAACGTGTATCTTTTTCCAACCTCTCCAGGTAACGAGTATCATTAATACACGATGTGCCCCAGGCACAACATTTAGCTCCAAATCCACAAAACCAGCCTGAAAATGAAGGAAATCTGAAACGACTGCATTATAGTCAGTGGAGCACAGCTGTGTTGTTGTCGGACCCTGGTCTGAGCCGGCCCGATGCTACGTTACTGTATGATTGGCCAGTCTGCGTCCAGGGGTGGGTCAATTACTGTGATCCTGATCCCTCTACATTTATCATTTTGAACACACACACACGAGTTTATCTTATCCAGGTTCAAAGCTCTTTTATTTGACCAGAGAACAGAACAAAAACAAAAAACAAAAAGTAGCCATCAATTTACAGCAAACACTTTTAGTCCTAAATAACATTCCAGTCAAGACAAATGAAGTCTGTTCAGAACAACAGGCCCCAGTCAACATGCTTTGTTGGAAACCAGAAAGAAAAGCAGTAAAATGAAGCTCATATCATGTTAAACTGAACATCGGGTGTCAAGCACGGCCCAATGGACAGTGTTGAACAAAAAGTTTAATTTAATTATGCATTCAAAATGTGTCTCTGTCTGCTTGGCCTGATGCCAGGACATTGATGCATGAATCTGCCTGCCAGATTATTTCTTGCCGAATCTCTGGGGCACGGCCATACTCCAGATCTGACCGGGGGCAGCCTCCCAGTCACGGGTGTGCATCTGATCCTCCGACACTACCTGCCCTCTGGAGCCGCGACCAAACCTGCGTGGGAGGAGAAACACAGGCAGGAACTGATGTAATTTAAAGTATTGTGGACTTGTGCAGGAACACCACATGCTTTTGATAAGGGATAAACATGGACAAATATAATACACAAGATGCAAATACAAATGAATCCTGCATATTTTGCAAGCCTAAAACTCCAGGGCTGATAAATGAAGCCAATGTGAAGGTGTCAAAAACTGCAGTTCTTCAAATGACCACTTGAGGCTGGCCCCAGAGGCGAGTCAATCTTTATAGACCCTCATTATAAAATGCCCAACTCTCATCCCCATTCCGGACGACTGAGCAAGTAGTGAGTAAGGCTTAAAGTTGTGCAGAATTAAGGCCATGGTCACTTTGAGTGACAGGCTGTCTGAGAAGTGCAGACAACCACAGTCTGTGAATCAGATCCATCCTTCTCTCATCCAGCTTCTAACCCTGGCTCCAAAAATCCAAAATGGCGATGGCCGCAATGCAGAACTCATGCAAAAGGGTTTCATTTTGTCTGCACGTGGAGCAGGCCACCGGGAACACCACTCGGCCTTGCTTCCAGTTTTTCCCAGTGGCTACTCGCGGTATTGCAGAAAAAAAAAATCCCCTGCGGCCCAAAAAGCATTTTTCCCATAGACCACCATTATTAAAGAGACATCTGTGTAACTGTTGAGAGGACACCACAAACTGCAAACAGTGGTGATTATGATTGATTCTGTTATTAATTTTTGATCCATGAAGGTTTTACATTTGAAACCTTTCCTGAAACTGAAAGAAGCCATTTAAAATCTGTGATGTCATCACAATGTAAAGTCTATGAGCCGTGTGGGAACTTGCAGGCAGGGCCAGCAGGAGAAACACTACTGCACATATTCATATACCACAAAAGTAAACCTGGAACGTAGAAGATTTTTATGGCATATGCACCAGGCCAGCAATTACACTGAACTGAATAGGCGCCATCTCGAGGTCCAGTATGTAGTTATTATGATATATATGTATGACATTAGCTACATAGATTAGTCAATGATTAGTCAGTTGACAGAAGAACTACTCTGATTAGAGTTTAAGTCAATTTCAAGCCAAAAACGTAAATCATTTGCTTACAGGCCTTTAATCAAGAAAATAATAAGCAGATTATCAAAGACTCTATGTGAGAATTGATGCAGCTGCTGTGGTGTCACCGATTGGGTTGTGCACTACCGTTTTTGAACCTTGAGTCTGACATGTTGGCCGTTGCTATATTGTTTTTTTGGGAGCCAGAAGTGACCATATTTGGACGAGAGGTTGGATGTTTTGAGGAGCAAGAGCTGGATCTGATTCACAGAGTGCTGTAATGTCACACAGACAGGCACTAAAGCAGCCCTGCCCTTAATTATGCGTAACTTTAGGTCTTACAGTTACCATGAACATTGAAATTAGCTATAGATATCCAAACCATTTTCTGTACCAGGCTGTAAACATGTTTATTTCTGTTTTCTGGCCGATTTTAACATTATGGTCGATGCGGCTCTGTTTTAGAGCCAGCCTCAAGTGGCCATTCGTTGAACTGCAGTTATTGGCACTCCCGCATTGGCTTCATTTTTCAGCCTCTGAGGCTGTCACTTGCAGATTATTCGATCATGAATATAGGCGAATTATTCATTGCAGCCCTATCTGTACGGCTCTTCCAGTGATAATTTCAGACATCAGGGCCTGTTCAAGTTGTCAAGTGTTGTTTTTCTCAAACAAACTCAAGTAAACCTACTGCACCTGCATTTCCTGTCACATTTTTCCACAGTAGAATTAATAAATATTTGGTTTAATTCAGTGCTTAAAGGAAACTGCCATACAGAGGGTTGGAATAGCACAGTGTTGTGGATAACGTTTTACCTTTGTGCTAGTTATTATGTTTGTGTGATAAATCGAGGCTCTGTAATGGCACTGACCTCTGTGGCTGATGGAGGACAGAGTCCCTGGTTTCCCTCTGAGATCCGAGCAGCAGAGCTCTCAGCACTGTGGTCAGCAGACGATCATCGATGCTGTTATCTATGTTTTCACTCTCCTGGAGCACAGCAGCATGCACACAAACAAATGCAAAGCCTAGCATCAAAAGGCTTGTATTCTGTTTATGAAATCCCCACAGAAATATCTTGGGACAATATCAAGATCCCAAACTGCATTCAATTCTGGGTTGCAACACAAACCCCAGGGGTGGGAACTGCAGCCAGTCAGTCCTGCTGTGGCGAGGGACCTTGAGATGGAGATATCAGTGTGCAGAGGCAGAGAAATGGACCACATGCCTATCCGAATATCCATACACCCTTATCTTTATGCAAAATAAAACCCAGATCTGTCTGTCTCTGCCCGCCACAATGGGAAAACCTTATAATTTTGCCTGTGCTCTGAATCCTCCTCCTCTATCCTGCTCTGACTGTCTGTTGACCCCAGAATGCATTACAGTGTATTTCACACTGTTGCATGAAGACGAGCACTGTCTGAAATCTAAATGAGTTGTGTGATTTAGCTTGTCTCACTTGATAAAAACGGCTCACATCGCATTTACATACTTCATCACACGGAGTGACAGACTTCTCTGAAAATGTTGGCATGTCTTCTGGTTGTGCACAGAATGTTTCATTCAGTCTAATGTGGCAGAGCAGACACTCCATATTTAAATCCTGCCTAGAAACAGACAGTATATTTAACACATAACCATGTGTAACTGAGATATGCCTCAAAATTAGATTTTTATTTGTGGATGCCAAAATTATTTTTGGCAAATCGGATTAAATGTATCCTGAATTATATGGGAGAAATGGTATATTTACTCGTCACAGCAGGTTAAATCAAAGACTCGAAATGGAGTGTGAGTGGTTCGTTGTCTCACCAGCCCCAGCAGGTGGTTGGCCACGTCCTCCTCTGAGCCTGGCAGGATGTCATTTTTGTCCAGACTGCCTTGGATGTGAAGAGCCTGACTGACGCCAGCCATCGCCACAACCAGAGCCAGAAGAGTCACCACCGCAGCTGTGTCCATGGTCTCAATCTGAAGGGGAGGTCAGATGAATTCTGATGATAAAGGCAGCGGAAGGATTTTGGTCGTCCAATTGCACCTGTTGACTTCAAGAGGCTTGGCTCCTGGGAGACGGAGGGAACACTCGTCCTGGTCGGGGTTAAGTGTCCTCTTTGTGCGGTGTCCTGGCCGACTTCAGTGGCAGTAACATCCTTGCCTTGGTCTTATATACACCTCACGGTCACTGGCTGAGTACCCCCAGGAGAGCTGGAGAAAGATGCTACTGTACAAAGGGGAACAAGGGACAGGATGGGGGAAGAACCAACTCCCTAATATAAGAATTAACCAGGTCCATTTAGCAGGATCAGGGCATTAGTGATGACTGAGCGCCAGAGTGCATTATTATGTGGCCCTTAGGGTAGTGCAACACAACTCTCCCAGTTATTAAACAGATAAATCCCTGCAAATGGACTCTGATCCACCAGTCCCCATTGCCCAGTAGCTCAAACTGCATGTACAGACAAACAATATGTGAGAGCACTCATCACCCACTTAATCATGCACCAATGTTAAACAGATCAGCCTGGACGACTTCAGTGATCTTAAACAATAAAGTAGCAGACACAAAGGAATTCCAAAAGAAATGAACAAGAGAGTGAGACATTATTAGAGTTTTTAATATCTTGCTCCAGACCTTATTTTTTTCTAAACTAGAGGATAAATCTACAATATCATCTCACACCTCAGGGTTTGCAATAATGTAACTGATTCATTCATCAGTGACACATCGACCGCAGAGTTTGTCTCTTAATGGAGTCTCAGTTTGATGTTGCCGATCTTTATTTTCATTTAAGGGATCATTTTGTAAGCGAAGGCTGACTTCTCATGTTCAAGATAGTGTGTGTGAACTTAATTTTAAGCTAAATGGCTCCTTTTTTCTTGCTTTTAAGTTTTTTTATCAGGATAATCATTGAAAATTCCCCACACATGCTCTCTCTAAATGATTATTGGAAGAAATATAAAACAAAATATGGTTCAGTCGTGACGTTATGGGTCATCAAAGCCTTTGCTTACACAGTGGAGGAGACGGTTTTATGAGTTTCTCCTTCTAACATGCTGATGAAGGGGTTTCAGAAACAAGCTTCTCCCAGAGGAAACAGCATCTCAGAATTAAAAATAAAAGGCTTCATTTGTTAAATGTCAGCTTCCTTCATTTTGTTAATTTCAAACAAAGACTACTTTAGGCTTGATTTGTGAGAGTGACACCAGCTTTATTAAAGCTGTATGTGTCCGCTTTGTCTCTGTCTTTGACTCATTGTGTGTGTGTGTGTGTGTGTGTGTGTGTATGTGATAATTAGTCACTTCCCCAATACTGGATGAGACATCAACAGATTTGGCTCATCAAAGTGCCCTAATGGGTGACAATCCGCTTACACTGGTTCACAAACACACACACATACACACACGCACACATCCGCGCAGTCCAACTGTCCCTGTTTAACTGTCATGGCAACCAGGATGACATCTGACAGATTCTCAGGGAATTAGTTTTCATTATTATAATAAGATCATAAGCTTTTGGATTAGAGAAAAATCTAATTTACCTCTGAAGTGATAATAAAAAGTAACATGTATGTTTTGTCTGTTTTGTTTAAGATTAGATTACTATAAACAGGAGCAGACACTTGCCATTTTATTAGGTACACCTATACAGTGTAGTGCAATCCAATGCAACAGCTCTGCGGTAACATCTACTCTTGTGATGCCTTTAATGTTTTGCTCTTGTTGACTGGAGCTGGGTATATGGACCAAAATAAACCCAGTATCAAAAAGTAAAACACTAAATCATACACACTGGACCTTTAAAGGTTGCTGGTATTGGTCCTGGTAGGTTATTGTATCCAGCCATACTGTTGACACAGTCAGAGAAGCATTAATTAATTGATATGTTTCAGCATTTAGGGTAGTAGTTAGTAGTAAGCTAGTGATGTGTTGTAGTGGACTGAATTATATTGAGAGGTGTTTCTAAACTTCTGCCTCCCATCATATATGTAAATAGGGAGGTCAGAAGAATACACACGCCCATTATAATGTAGTCCAGTATGACAACACATTTAATCATGACCTCAATAATAAATTTAATTAACACATTTCCAACCGTGTCACCAAAACCTGAACATTATGGGCTTTGTAAAGGTAGAATTTATGGCAGATCTGTTGCTTTGGATTGCTCAGGTGTGACTGTGCATATGGCACAAACTATTATAGGCTGCATAATTATTTATCATTCAGTTTTATGAGTTTACTTTGAGTTTTACGCGATAACAATGATCAAACAGTAACTGGGTATAGATTTGGCTCAGGTCTGATTAAATGTCAAACATTATCAGTCACCATAACTTCTTTTGCAGACATCCTCTAATAGATAGAGTTAGGACAAAACAATGTGCAACAATTACACAGCTTGAAACAAACAAACAGCTCTCAGTCAACAATATTTTGGTATTTGATGCTTTAAATATTGCCCATCAATTTTCAAACCTGAATATACTGCACATCTGAATGATCCTGAATGGTGTCTGCGAACATAAAGCTGCAGTCTAGAAAACTGAGACAGAGTTTCATATATTTCCATTGAGGAGATCAGAAATAAATGCATTTCTATACTCTTTATATCCTGAGAAGGTCATCTACGCTTATATCCAATCTTTTTTTCACTCTGCTGCAACACTCAAACATCTCTCTCTAACACCTCCCACTGGTTCAGCTGCGTTTTAGCTGGACCTAGAAGAAAAGACAGTGTATAACCAGTGTAATCATCTCCTGGCTGGTCACCACCATCAGGAATGAGCCAAGGATTTAAAGACCATGTCAGTCTGACCTCCAGCTATATATGGCTGACCTTTTATGTTCTTTTATGAACCAAAGCAAAGGCTGCCTGCGACATGATGATGATCAGTTATCATGTCAAAAAAACACTTAAAGTTTCCTATTCACCTGCTTCTGTTATTTCAGTCACACACACACACACACACACACACACACACACACACACACACACACAAGATCTACATATTGTAATCAGAAACAAAACAAGATGCTTTTATTCCTTATTCAAGAAGGCATGCTTTCCTGGTCCTCATTCACAGGGCACAAAAATACACCGTTTGGATAATGTCCAAACAACATCACTGTCCAACAAACACCAGACTCTGACCCAGGAGACCAGTGTTGCCTAAACCTGACCACCGACCCCTTCTTATGACCGGCCTTTTCTGTGTCAAAATACAATGCAAAAGGCTGACTCATTTCAGTAATGCAGGGGCTTCTGCCCAAGCAGAAAAACATGAGAGATGAGAGGATGAGATCACGTTGCAAAAGCATAGGTTTTGTTAAAAAAAAAAAACAACAACCAATATCTGTCCTTGTGATGAAATATGTCTCTGCTCATGTTGACAAATTCAAGTCACACTCACAACAAGGGTATGGGCAACATTACCATACAAATAAGGAACAAAATAATGCAAATTTATTCCATACAAGCCCTGTTATTGTTTTTGTTCCGTACTTACTTTGTATATCCATTTTAATTTACTTTGTGTATCAAATAAACACCAAAAAGGCCCAAATAGTGCAGAGACCAGAGGGGTATTTCAGTTTCCAGACTTTTGTCTCCACCTGATGTTCACTGAGTGAACTGCAGGCTAACCAGTAACTGGTCACTGACAATGACGCGATGTATGTTATCTGATGGGTTTATTTTGTTTCCTTTTATTTTATTTACAATGTTAAAACAATGCAGCCAAACATAAAATAAATAAAACACTGAGTCATGACAATGAGGGGAAAAAAGGGACTGAACAGCAACAGGAGCTTCATGCAGCTAATACAAGATTGTCCAGCAATACCTAAAAAACAAGCTGACTCTTCATGCTTTACAGCCACTTCATCGACCCCAATTAGATCCAAAGAAAGTTTGTCTGGTTCCTTGCTGACATATTCTGCTCTTCTGGAAATCTTCTCTCCTCTCGTCATGCTGTTTAACTGTCGGAAGGATGTTATTTGTCCACAGGTGTCCAACAGATGCTTCACAGCCTGACCCAATTTGCAAGTTGCCTTGTGTTCTTTACCAGTAGCTCACAATCTTCCACTTTTACCGTAAGGCACTTGTATGCAGTTAGAAATGACTCTACTGAAATGAATGTACTATCTTACCCTGGCAAGTGTGGCTGAAGCACAGTACCAGGAACAGTGTGACAAGCAGGTTAATGTAATCCAGCTAAGAAGTATTTATACAAAGGTCATGATGTCTCCTGGTGAAACATTGTTACAGCTCAGTTAAAAAAATGAAATAGAGGTGTTGCTGCTGAAAACCTCATAATTATGACATCTTGAATTTGTGGTTATATATAGTATTATAGGCTTTAAAGGTTCAGTGTGTAAGATTTAGAGGGATATATTGGCAAAAATGGAATATCGGTATGTTTTCTTTAGTCTATATTCACCTGAAAATAATAATTGTTGTCCTTTCATTACTAAAATGAGTTGTTTATATCTACATAGGGAGCAGGTCCTCATCTATGGTGATTGCCATGTTACACCACCATGTTTCTACAGTAGCCCAGAACAGAAAAACCAAACACTGACTCTAGATGGGGCCATTTGCGTTTTCGTGTCGACCACTGTAGTTAGCAGCCCCTCCACGTCAATAACATTGGAAAAACATGTATTTTTTAACGTGCCACTGCTGTGTGTTCTTACTGGTGTCAATCACTGAGTCCGTTTGTTTTGGAGAGGAAAAGACAGCTGTAGATTATTCGGCTCCCAGATAAAACCTCCTGAACGTCTGTATCTGAAGTTATCAGAGGCAAAAGGTGAGCACGTATCAACAGATGCTGGGCTAACAGCCCGTCTCCGACATGCCAAACTGCTTCAGGGAAACACTTGCCCCTTTTACACTGCCAGATGTTCCACGAATGTTGGGCCATTTTGACGGCAAGCTGTGAGCGTTTAGACACACAGAGCCAGATTGGCGAGTTGATCCAAGGTGTCCAATTTTCAGCCCCGTAGGGTAGTCATATTGGTGGAACCCTTTTAGTATAAACAGACCGAGGCGGCCTTCCACAACAGGAGGGACTGTTGAAGACTTGTGGGAGGAGCTGTTGATGACGCCGCGCCTGCGAGCCACTGGCGGTGGATAAACAGGAAACAGCTGATAGCAGGAATTAGCGAGCAGCTAGTAGCAAGAGGGAAATGCAAACCTGACAGACACTGTAAAGATGAGCAACTGGGGAGACAAGGCCATTAACCGTCTGATGAAGAACAGGCCGACTTATGAGAGAATCGCCGAAGGACTGACCAGCCGCGGCTTCCCTCCCACGTCACTGGTTACATCACACACTGAGCTACACGTTTTGTTACTTGCTCACGCCCCCCATTGCCCCAAAAATTTTGTTACTTGCTCACGCCCCCCATTGCCCCAAAAAAGGCGCATTCTGTATAAACAAAAGTAGGCGGGCGGCATTTTGCCACATTCCCCGATTTTGTTTTTATACTGCCAATGCTGAAAAAAGACTGACTGGGCTTTTCTGCAAATTTGCACAATTCCCATTTTAAAAGGGCTACAGTGTAATGTGAAACCACTTTATTCAATGTCTTTACCAGCTTAAATCACCAGGGGTCTCTTTATAAAACACTGCATAGGATCCATACTAAAAATATACATACGGACAAAAGCCAAAAATGGCGTGCACCAAAAAACAGTTTCTTCAATCAGGCTTCCACCTCATCATCTGCATCGCCAATTTCCTTTCTCCTGGGATAAAGTTTCCCCCATCGTCTTTTTTATAGATCACAACTTTTGCGTGGGAAGTGGCGTACATCTTTCAGGCCTCGTTTTGTGCATACACAATGTTTATAAATGAGACCCCTGGTCTATTTGACCTCTGCAGGTAACTCGGCTTCTCGTAAAAACCTCCTGAACAATGAACACTGACTGCACAAAGACTGACGGAATTCTAACCAGAAGTTTCAGCTGGTTGCAGTCTGCAATCCTCACCACTAGCTGCCACTAAATCCCTCTAAATCTTACACTCTGGACCTTTAATTTGAGTGTTCACATAATTCTTTTATACACCAATTCAGAGACTTAAATGCTTATATTACAAATGTGCAGACCATATTTTAAATATTGCTTTTTTCTTTACACATTTGATTTTCATGCGACTACAGTGCTATGGCCGTGGTTGTCGTATTGTGGTTTTCTTGCTCTTATTCAAGTTCACTCAGGCAATAAACGACTGATGTACAGTACATTTGACTGACATGTTAACAAAAAGTGAAAAAGATTTTGACACAAAAAGGCATTTCTTTTCCTTGAATAAGGAAATACAAAAACCATCAGGTGAACTTAATTTCAGAGCAATCAGCAAGCCCAGACAACAACACTCAGTGCTCTGCAACATGTAACTGATATCTTACATACTGACATTTTCCCAATGTTTACCAGTGCTAACTAAAAGAAAACCCCAAAACAACAGTTATATATAAAAAAAATGCATTTTTCATTGCCCATATCAGTCGTCAGTCTTACAGTAGTTATTAAGGCAAAAAAGTAGTCTTTGTCACGGGCAGTGGCTTCTTCATTATTGTCCAGTGTGTCTGTATCATCTAAGATTATACTGTATGTGCATTCATGCATGTCTTTGAGTTGTGATTTTCTGACCTCCTTTGTCCTGATGACAGACAGTGAAGTCCTTGGGAGCATCAGTGCTCCTCCTGCAGGCTGCAAAGCATCTTGAGCAGCTAGACTGGCTCTAATATTGTAGTTGGCCTTCAGTATTAACAGTAACACACTGATATAGATGCACAGTATAAATAGACTATGCAAGGCCAGCCATCAGCCATCAGGCTACAGAATGGAAGAGTATAGATCCAGTCACACTGTTACAGGCCACCAATTTACAAGTACTGACACAGTACAGAGTGCACAAGATGTCACGATCTCAGGCCATGTGCACTTTTTTTAGTCCGTTAGTTCCAATGCAAAGACAGAATGCGTGCCACACATGGTGATTTGAATTAATTCAGTCAGTCAGTGCTTCAAAGCGAGTTACGAGGTCCCGTCGGTCCAGTGCGTGGCCCATTCCTTTTTATGGACAACTCCTGACTTCTCAGTCTGGAACTGTGGCCGGTCCTCGCGAGGAATCTTCACCGCGTGGTACTGAGGCAATTTGTCTTTGTAGTGGGCCCGTTGGAAGAAGCCACACTGTTGGCGTAGGAAAGAGGAGCGCAGGTAGGAGTGCACACAGGGATGGAGGGGCAGGAAAGAATGAACAAACAAAGAGTTAAGGGATGTCACATATAAAAACACAACTGCATATGACTTGCATTTGTCTGCCCATATTGACTTGGTCTAGATTCCAATATCATGCCTTCTAACAGATGGTTAAAATTCTCATTATCTGATGACCTTGTGCAATCAAAGTGACATTTTAATAAAGGCACAGCCACCCAAAAAGCACATCCACATGCTCTGCATTTCAAATTCAGCATCAGTCTTAAGTGTCCTTGATTAACACGCTGCCAAGTGCCGTTAAGAAAATCTGCACATGTTAATGTGAACGAAAACACCTGCTGATATAAATGACAAGTTGATTCTGGCACCTGAAAAAAAGAACACTTGGTCATGAGATGAAAGTCAATAGGAGTGTTAATAGACTGAAAAGTGCATAACAAACACATCACGAAAATTAATGGTCCCCAAAGACTGGTGCCAGAATGAACAAGTGTGATTAAACCGTAACAGCAGGGGCACAACACACAGCACAGCAGGCACCTGAAATGCCCTGAAGGCAAGATGGCTGGATGGTGTTAAATAAGCACAGATTAAAAAGACAAACAATGCTAAATAATAGGAATCAGTGTTGCATTCACTGACACAACAAAACTGTTTACTATTCGTGATCTAATAACAAACAGCATTACAGTTGCAAAAGTGAACAGGTTGATTGTGGGTTAAAGAGACCATAATCTGTACACCATAACTGACCATTTGCTAAACCCCTCCCAAAAGCTGCAATCGTCCAATCATAGCTTAGCAACCACACTTAAGCACTGGTGCCATCTTTGAATGTCTCTACAAGCTGTTTATGAAAATGGTATTTTAGCCCGTCCAAAATAAAAACACAACAGCAAAAGTGTAGAGGTTGACCAAAGTGTTTGTCTGCTCTACTGTAAGCACCAAATGTTAGCATGTCAGACTTATTATTTGTTTGTTTTTTTAAAGCTAGTGTTGTTCTTTTATTCTTTGTTGTTTCTCTCCTTTATTGAATTTTCTTAGTATGATGTTATTTTATTTATTTATATGAAGCACTTAATAACTCTGGTTTAGAAAAGTGGCATGAAAATAAATGTTGTTATTTTTGTGGGATTACGGGTTAAAAAAACAGCCATGTTCATGAATAGTACATCCAATGTATAGTATTTCCTCATCAGGGTTGGAAATTAGCACCAGCCACCAGCATGATGCTCGTAAAATATGCAGGTGACTGCTAGATTTGCTTCACTCACCAACCAAAAACAATAGTAATCTTTCGAGTGAGAGGAGTAGGTTTTGGAATCCACCACCCACAGCTGCAGTTGGACAACTCGGTTCCTCACTGTTTGCAAAATGATCCTGGATGCTAATAGTTTAGGCTAACATTTGCAGCTCTGTCCTGCTTTTATTAGCCAGCTCTGGGTATCTTTACACTGTAGCAACCCCAGCCAAACAATAGCTACATAACATAATACTGAGCCCGAGCTCATATTTGATGCTCAGGCTGAGCATAAAAAAAAAAAACAGACCAAGTCGGCTTCGAACACCCGTGGCACACTGGCCGTGTGGACCAGTGTGCCATGGACCAGCTTGGTGGATCACTGACTCTCCACACTGTATTTCCCCGCCAGAAAAGCTTCTTGCTCCGGCTGGGAGGAAGGACAGAGAGCCCAGCACGGAGCCTGGCTTCTCCCTCTCCTTCTCTCCCTGCCTGCAGGGTGAGAACAGCAAAAGAAACAGTAGATGATATCAATCAATCAGTATTTGATATCTATAATATATGTTGGATTTACATTTTAAATAGATAATGATTAAATAAATTATGTGCAGAGTGTCCACTTTTTAATAATGTATTTATTAAATAAAAGATATTTTTTTATTTTACTCATTTATTTATTAAAAAAATATATTTTCAGGCTTGGGTTGAGATTTAAAATATTGGGGTTAGTCTGATCTTTCATCAAACTTATTATACTATGACTAACTACCTCTTGACTGCAATACGAAAACATTAAAATTGCTGCAAATTTAATTTGAGCATGCCTAAGCTTTTTAGTACTATGTGTGCAGCTGTCAAGAGTTTTTTAATTGTTAACAAAGTTAACAGGATCAAAAGCTAGGTGAGTGACCTCTTTTACAAGGCCATTGTTTTAAAATGAGTCAGCTGGAACATGAAAAACTCAGCATTTCCAACCAAGTCATGGAGCTAATGTTAGCTAGCTAGCTAGATAAAATCTGCCAGTGTCAGTTGTCATGAGAACAGAATGCCAAGCATAGCAACAGTTACCAGAGGGGAAGTGCGGCTTAACAAATGGTCAACCCACCATCCCACTGCTACATTTTTACGTTTTTGTTAATTTGTGCCAAACTGTGGTTATATTTCACACTGTGATGAACACCACCAGCCACACCAGAGTGCATCAAGGAACAAAGCAATCGTGGGTATTTTTACCGCTTGGAGGGAGAGGCGGAGGGGAGAGCAGGCCAGAGAGAAACACTTTCTACATTATAGTTCTGTTGCCTGCTTCTCCGCCTCCGAGGGTTGGACCCCCAAATGGGCACGGTAGTACTCCGTCTCATAGTGCCGGCGGCGCTCACTGCGTTTGAAGAACCCACACTGGGCAACAGATCACCACGGGGAAAGTAAAACAGGGGAAACAATGGGAAATTAAATACAAAGGGGATGGATAGTCCCCAGAAGGGTTAGTTAGAGAGAGGAGACAAAACAAGAGGGATGACACAGAGAACAAACAAAAGAGGAAAGGAACAGATGAGAGTGAGCTGGAAGGAATAAAATGGTTATAGGACAGAACAGAACAAAGCGGACAGAACTAATTGGACTACAATGAACAGTGATAAGAAAAAGCCAGTGTAATGGCCAGTGAGGCGACAGGGATGAAGTCTGTCTATAAGGACCTCTTTTGTGTGAGCCACTGGACCACGTTTGTCAATACTGGCTGTTAAAGCCAACCCTAACTCATTGTTTTGGGGACTTCGACACAGAGCACAATGGGGTCTTAGAAAGCACAAGTGTTACCAACATGTTCTCATCCCAGTGGCCTTTCACATCTACATATCACTCGCTAGTTATACTTCTGATGTTCAAGGATGCCCCCTCCTAGCCGAGACGTCAAGAAAATGCACATGGTTAGATTTAGGAAAAACAAAAAACAAAACAGAAAACATCATGGTTTGGCTCTGTATTAATACCCAAAGCAAACAACAGGCTCCCAGGTGAAAGTCCAGGGTTTATTGGACTCCTCCTGCCTGCCCTACAGGGACCTTCCAGCTCCTTATATTATTGCATTACCTGCAGCATTTCAACTTGATGCCGTCCAGCAGCGTATCAAACTGCTACAACAGGTGCCGGCCACGTTACATACTGACGCTGCCTGTCCGTGTATTATACTGCCCCTAAAAGTGGCTTTTGGCATCAGGTGTCTGACACCAACATCACGGACAAAGCGGCAGTATTCAACAACCTCAGAATACACTGACAGTTAGGAATCCTTTATGTGTCCATTACCTTCCACAGTATGCAGACCAGCAGAGTCAGCAGCAGGATGCCTGCCAGAACAGCGATAAGGATGATCCACCAGGGGATCCAGTACTGGTCAGCGAGACCAGGCTCAGGATAGATCATCACTGGAACCTGGAGAGGAATGGACGACACAATCAAAACACAAAATTTAAGGACAAATCAGTAAGTCAGGCCTGAGTCACACATGCCTGTAATGATAATAGATGCATTAAAAAGAGTTCAAATGTTCAATTCAAATGTGTGAATTACAAATTAATTAACTTAGTCTATTCTGCTGGTAAGAATGTGTGAGTGTTGCTGCTAATTTATATGCTGAATTGGAAAAATGAATTAAGCTTGGCGGAGACATGCTCAATGGACTGAGGTGTGAGGAGTACCTGTGCAGCTGCGTCCTTGAGGACCAGGTGTTTGATGCTGGACTTCACAGTGATGTTGGCTCTGACCAGCAGCTCCAGAGCACTGACGGATGGAAACTCCTGACAGACGGAGAGAGGAATAATGATGACAACTTGATAAACAGGTTATCAGGCATCCGAGTAACACTTTGCTTTGTTCAATCAGATACAGCTCTTAAAGTTTGTGAGATTAAATACTACCTTTATCTATACAGTGTTTGAATCAAAATCAAAATCCCAGTCTAATTTGTCTTCCTATAAAACATGTTTTTATGTTGGCTAATGAGTTATTAATATTGCAGCCAATAAAATGTCACCATAGATTTTGGGTGAACCATATAATGAAGATGGACGAGATGACAGCTCCCCATAAGGGAACCCAAAACATCTCAATTGCCCCCTGGTGGCTGGCTGCAGTATAGGTCATATAGGGGGGTACATATTGGGGTACACTCACCACATCATATAAAATGATATACATCATATTCAAAAGGGAATTTCAGTTCTTCTTTAATCTGGTGAAATGTTTGTGGTTTTGGCCATCATTCATAGTGGCCTACACATTCATATCATACCATATAATAAGGTCTACAGCCTTGACAATAAGACCCATGAAAAAAGAAGTATTTAAATTTCAGTAAGTTTGATGTGAAATTAAGTCAAACCACAGAAGAACACTGCCATCTAGAAATCATGTCAGTTGGTGTTCAAGAAAGAAAAAAAAACACCATGTTGGTTGTATATTTCTTGTCACTCTTGGATCTGAATATCAAACTGGCAGCTGCTTGCAGGTGACTCAGTGGTCAGACCTGACAGCTGTGTTCACAGTTTGCCGACTGCCTTAACATCAAAGATCTCTTGTTAATCATGCTGCAGTTAACATTCCCTCAGTTGCATCAGATCAACGTGAGCTGCCAGGAGCAGCTGTAACAGCTGGACTGAATCTGAGGTGGAGACTAATGTGCAGTGAGATGCTGATGTAACGATGACGAGATTTTTTATTTACCTCTATGAAACTGCTGTTCCACAGCCTGGCGTGAATCTTGAGGACAGCCTGACCGGAGAAGCTGTGGAGGGGACACTGGAACAGAACACAGCGTGCCGACCCCAAGAGACAATCCTGGAGGAAGAGGTGACAGCTGAGCACTCAGGGAATGTGTAATGAACTGGAACAGCTATAACAGTAGTAAAAAGGTGACAAAGTCTGCATCTTTTCTTTTGTGCATCTATATTTTCCTCTGCCTTTTACCAGTTTGAGCGACTTGCGTCTTTCTGAAGCTGCCACAGCTGGGGTGGTTCGCCCCACGTTGCCCTTTGTCATCACTTGACCTTCCTCCTCTGGGTGGGAGCGGCGTGTTCGCCCCGCCTGGCAAAAGTGACACATTCATACAGGCAGTGATAGATCAGTCTCTAAAGATGGTAAATTTAAGATTTTTTGTAAAAAAAAAAAAAAGAGCATTCAATTGTCAGCAAGGTCATGACGTAATTATTTATCCAGCTCTTTAAATGGCTACAACTCCGAACCTTCCAGATGAAGAGACATAAACAACACAAGTTAGATGCAGACTGAGTGTGTCCTCCATATTGGTGGTGTTAGAATAAAATGTCCTTGCTGAGTCAATAATGAGCTCTGCTCTGCTCTGCTCTGCTCTGCTCTGCTTACCACATGATTGACAGGCTGTGGGAGTTCTGCAGACGAGGAGCTGTATAGCTGCAGAGGATTTAAGGCCCCTGTCGGGGTGCACTGGGTGTTTGGGTGACCCTCAAACTTCAAGCTGGCAGGATACAAGAGCCATTTCTCATTGGTCAGCTCGTAAGGCCACATGATGTTGAGGAAGGCAGAGCCGAGTGTCTGCAGGACTTGTCCAGGATTAGCAACCTGATGTAAAAAATAGAACACGGATGTGTCTTCTTTTAACAATGATATGTCCTATGCTTCTCACCTGTGTCCATGTGGCAATCAAAACACACATATAGAGGGTCCTGAATACACACACACACACATTAGTTCCTTACCACAAACTCAAAATCCACAGGGCTGCCGATTTCCTCTAGACTGGTCATGGCACTTTCTCCCCTCACTGTGCCACTGAAGAACAGCTGGTGAGGACGAGCAAGCCTACCGTAAAACACGATCACATCAGTCAGTCGGACAGCTGCATACACACGCACACAGCTACATATAGCCTATATCTGTTTACTATGTACAGCAGCTGTACTGCTTAAGCCCATTGGTAAACATGGGATTACAGCATGCCTGTAATAGCTGCAAGAGCGCAAGATGAATTTTAATTATTCAAAGTCATGAATTGTTAATGAGTTTGAATTGTTTATTTTTGATTCTTAAAGAGATCCCAACATTTCTAAAGATCCTAAATATGCATGGCTGGATTACTGAAAGGGCCTACCAGGCACGGGCCCAGGGGCCCAAAGTGTCAGGGGCCCTCGCCTTTCAAATGCAATATATCCCTCAAATGATGAGGAAAAGACTCAAAATGACCACAAAGAGACACAAAAACAACACAAAGAGATGCAAAAGAACTGCAAAGAGACACAAAATAACAACAACAAAAAAAACAGGAAAAAACAACCACAAAAAGACACAAAATGACATAAAAGACACCCAGCAACCACAAGGAGACACAAAACCACAAAATGATGCATAACCACCACACAGTTTGTGTCTTGCTCCTATATAGTAGAGGTGGTGGGGCCTTTTGCATATCTGTGCGCAGGGACCCATTGTCTCGTAATCCACCCATGCAAATATGTCAGGCTAAATTTGAGGGAAAATATATATAAAATGATGCCCACGATATCCAGAATATCTCAGAGTAAACATCATATACTGTCAATGAAAAGTTGGATCAGGCTGATACAGAGTAAGATCTTAAAGCTAAGTGAAAACAAGGGTTTGATTAAACTAAACTAAGATAGAGCCGCCTGTCTGTGAGACATACAGTTTTAAACATTGATGGAGAAACTGTTTTAAAATGTGTTACTCACCCACTGACAGACAGAGGGAGCTCTATCACAACTTTAGCAAAAGCTGTGACTGGTGCCAAGTCAGGCTGCTCACTGATCCTGAGGACAAAACCAAGAACAAACACTGATCAAAGGATTATTCTGTTTTAACAAGTCAGATATCTGCAGTGAGATAATCAGATCTTGATTTGAGTGAAATAAAATGCCATAGTCCAGTGGTTTCTAACGGGACCAGCCACAGGGTCCATGTATCTCCTCAGTCATTAGCTCAAGGTCCACACAGTGCAATATATTCAGTGTCATACTTGCATTTGAGCATGTCGTCAAGCTAGTTTGCTGTCTCTGTTATGTAGCTGTCCGTTATTCACTCACTCTACAGCAGGAAATGGCACTTGAAAATAAAAGCTTGTGCCGGATATTCATTGTACTTCCAAACAAAGTGTGTTGACACGTTTGCAAGTAACATTTAGAAAGGACCTGCGACCCACTTTTGGACCACGACCCACCAGTTATGAACCACTGCTATAGTTCATTATGGTGTCATTTGACTTTCCACTGTCAAGAAAATGTAGAGGACTTACGTTGTCAGTAAGAGATCTGCCGTCAGCTCTGTGGTCTCAATTGTGATGTTGGATGTGCTCAAGTTGATGGTGAATTTCAGCTGAAAAAGAAAAACATATATTAGATATTTCAGTCAAAACAAGGAGTGAAAAGGCAAAATAATTACACCTAATGCTGAAAATATGCTGATTTTGTTTCACACCGTAGGAGAGAAATACCAAGAGGTATGAAAGTATATGAAATTAATAAGCATTATATATTCTATGGCAACAAGCTGCATCTTTTAAACCTGACAGTGCTCTAAGCTTGAACTAAATTCACACTTTTGTTTCCGTACCTTAGTGTCTCTTTTCACAGGGTTTCCCAGGTCACATTCAACTTGGGAGCCATTCTGGTTCGCTTGGCATCTCATCTACAGTCAATCAGGATATCAAACAAATACTATCAGCAAAAACAGAAATCCAAACACACATATTATTTGAATATGAAACTCAACTCAAAAAAGTTTTCCCTCATTAGAGCCCATACCTGAGGTGGGACCCTGGAGCCAGCATATGACAGGGTGTTTGGAAAGGAGATAAGCAGCTGAGCAGCGTGGGCATCATCTCCGTCCTCCTCCGGCCTTAGAGGGTCAGAGGGCATGTTGGTGACAGTGATCTCCAGCACCACCAGCCGCTGGTCTGACAGGGAGAACACCTGCACATCATCCTCATCTCTACATGAAGAGAGAGGAGGAAAAAAACACATTTACAGCTGTCAAGAATACATTCAACAACATGCTGAAGTAACTTCACATGATTTCATTCTATAACACATGAGGATACATGATTTGATAAGCATCACTTTCACATAAGTCATCCTTTAATTAAGGGTTTATAAGTAACAAAACTCTTCATGCTGATGTTTGTTTTGCTCCAACATGACACTTTTAACTTCTTGGTTCATCAGAGACCCCTTCAATAGAGCTTTTTGTAGATATAATACTTTTTATATTTGTTAAAAAGTCAGACGCTTGAGAACATTTGCAGTTACAGACATGGTGACCAGCCAAACTTTTCACAACCTAGCAACATAAAAGTTGACCTAAAGGCTTATTAGTTGTGTAAAAAGCATTAGTAAATGATTTCTAACCATTAAAGAATACTTCACCACAAAATCACAACTTGTATGTCAATTACTCACCCAGTGTTACTTTGAATTTGTGAAGAAAACTGTTTTTCTAACATGCTTCTACAGTGAATGAAGAGTCCAAAGACTGAGAAGATTCTTGATGAACTCAAGTCACAAGGGACTGTGACTGTTTAACCAAAGCAAACTTTATCAAAACATCGGTTTACAAACTTTCACACAACTTGTGCAGTATAATCCAAATGTCACTGATCCAGTCATACGCTCAGTACTTCTCAAACACATGAATTTTTGCTAAAACCGTACTATTCAGAACACTTCCACATAAAAAATCTGGTGCAAGGAATCTGGACAAGAAGCAAACATGGGCAAGCGCATGTGTTTTAACTCTGTTCAACAGAATGCACAAGCAGAGTTCAAACACATGCACTTCAAAGTGCTTTGAATGGTACAGTTTTTAAAGAGTTAAAGAGTTAATGTTCCACTGATTGTCACACACCTGAGTGTGTGAAATTTGTTCTCCACATTTGACCCATCCCCTGAGGGAGCGGTGAGCAGCAGCGATGCCGTGCTCGGGAATCATGTGGTGATCTAACCCCCCAATTCCAACCACTGATGCTGAGTGCCAAGCAGTTTTAGCAAAAATGCATGTGTTTGGGAAGTACTGAGCATACGACTGGATGAATAACACTTGGATTATACTGCACAGTAAGAGTGAGACTTTGTAAGCAGACTTTTTGATACAGTTTTGCAACATATCCTCATACAATGGTTCATATGTTATCTAACAAATTAGCGCCCTATGAATGACATAACCTACTTAACATAAAGTTACGTACTTAATGTAAAGTTACTTTGGTTAGTTCAAGGAAAAGAAACATGGTGACGTCGTACCTCAGAATAATTCAAAGTTCACCTGGATAGTTTCACGTGGTTCCAAAAATGGGTCTGCAGGGAGAAGTTCCTGTATTGTTTGACCAGTCCACAGCCCCATCATGCCTCCTGACACTGTCTTTACACCACTTCTTTCTTAACAGCGCATTGGTCACATGAGCCTTTCCGATTATGTGGGTTACACAGGAATTAGTGGCTCACAGTTACGTGGGCTATATACAAGTTGCGATGCTACTTCGTAGGTAGCTTTTGTTTTGCTGTTTTTAAATGTGGACTCCCTTCCCTTCAATTAATCAAGAATTTTCTGTTTTTGGATTCTTTGTTCACCATGGAGACATGCGAGAAAAACTAAGTTTTCTTTACGACTTCAGCGTAACACAGGGTGAGTAATTGATATATAAATTGTCATTTTGTGGATGAAGTATTCCTTTAATAAGCCCATCAGTATAAAATTATGAACCCTTTATAAAGGGAACCTTATTATCAGTTCTTACCAAAAGTTGAATGTCAGAAACATGACAGTAAAACAGGCATTATAGTCTCATGATAAACATTCATAGACACTGCACACATATAATCACTTGTGTTGGGGGTATAGGTTGCTAGGCAGCAGTTTCTCAGACAACAATTGAATTCATCATGGCCACCAGCTCACTCAGAGTGGGCTCTGCAGACACTAACTTTGGCAGTGGGGTGAAGAGATCAGAGGTGATGGGTCGTGTTCCAAACTGGTAGGTCAGCTTCAGGTTGCTCTGGCAGATTTTGTCTTCGCCGCATCCTTCTCGCAGGAAGTTCACCTTCAGAGGGTAAATGAGGCAGACGAGAGGGTGTTAATCAAATCCTGAAGCACATTCTAGTTTCAACATCTAGTTTTTAAAATTTTAATAAGTTAAATTATGTCTGAATTGTTTGTAAAAGTACTGAAGTGTTTTATTAATTATATAAAAGTGCAAAAATCCACTGGCTCCAGCTTCTTAAATGTGAATACTGTCTGGTTTTCTACAATAGTAAGTTGAATTTGTTTGTGATTTAGACTGTTGATCAGACAAAAAAGACATCTGAAGGCATCACCTTGGGCTGTGGAAAACTGAAACAGCATTAATCGACAATTAAAAATAAAGGTTTGTTGCAGCCCTAATTGCATTGTTCTTTACTACATCAATATGGTTAAAATGCCTGTAAAGCAGTAGATATTTGGGGTTCAAAATACACGGGATGAAAAACCATGGATGCAGCCGCAACAGAATCAAACAAAGCAATCCAGGGTTTACAGCAGTTTAAATCCTATGAAAAAATCTCATTCTACATGTTTATCCGTATTAAAGTTATAAATATAAATTATATTTCAGCTAGATATGTGTCATATGTTATCATTTTGGCTCTATGTGGCCTTGACTAGCTTGAATCACTGCAGAAAGATTGTTGATGAAAAGTGTCTCATAAAGCTCAGCTTCTTTATCCAGTAATCTGTGGGCAAGTGTAGCCCATTAAAATTAATCCCGACCATAAAATACTTGAGCTTCCTTTTTGTTACAGACCTCCGTGTGCAGTGTATTAGACGGAGAAACACTCAGTACAGGCGCCAGCTTCTCCAGCCTCTTGGCACCTGAGTGTCTGCGTGGTGGCACAGGCTTGATGGTGTGGGTTATTGCCAGAGAGATGGGACGAAGTTTGTCACGGATGTTCTCCTGCATGGACAGAGGTTTAAATTTAAAACAGAAAAAATTAAAAAGATTAATAAACAAGAAAAGATTTATGGTGCAAAAGAGTGTGGATTTGGGATTTGGATGAGCATTTTAACTCATAAATGTTAAATTATTGAATGAAAGTAAACTGTTTAATGAAGCTTAGCACAAAATGTTTTTGCTTTCAGAGTAAAAAAAAAAGACAAAAATGAAGACCAAGAACCACAAACCTTGTTTACAAATACCTCAAAATTAACAAAAAACACTATGATTTTAGCACCACAATAAAAAAAACAGCAGGTGATGTTTCTGATCTGGAGAAGACGAGCAAATCTAAGTTACTGACGTGGAGCTGGAAGGTAGCAGTGGTGCACACGGGGTGACGCTGCCGATGCAGCTCCACCTCTTCTGTCTGAGTGTACTCTGGCTCCAGAGAACTGCGGCCCAGGAAGTTAACGCGGTGTGGGAGGCCCAACTTCCTGCGTTCAGTGTCGGCTTCAAAGAGCACCACTAGGGCTTGAAGGGAGAAAAAACAGGAGCGATGCACGAGGAGAGACAGAGGGATGAGAAAATGTCAGGACACACACAGAGAGCACTTAAAGAGCCCACCAGGGGCACAACATATATGAGCCCCCCATCTAAAGGGAATACAGTATCACAGCTGTGATTTCATCAAAATAAAGCCTAATGTTACGCCACAGATAAGGTTTCTTTCTACTGTAAATAGAAATAACTCCTGTGTCACATGAGAGAAGAACAAAAATGGTCTTGTAAACTGGAGTGTGACTTACTAATGTGTGGTGAGTAGTGTTCTGGGTGGGCTGTGAAGGTGAAGCACGCCTTGACCTCCACACTAAAAAAAAAAGGCAGACAGCAGACAGTGAAAAACATGATCTGTGTTACAGTAACATGTGATGATAAGTTATTCTGCAAGAAAAAAAAATCAAAGAGAAAAACACATCAGCAGCTGGTTTGCTTTTTAAAGTGAAACTTGACAAGTCTTTTGCTTTAATTTTTCATTATGGAGTAAATGTTGATTGCACAATGTAATGGCTGTAGAATAATGACACTGCTGGCATTTGGGTTCCTTTCTTTACGAGCCTCGCTTTCACTTCACAAATGAAGGTTCAATTTATGGCACAAAGGAAGTGTGTTGACCAATGTGCCAACCCCGTAGCTATGGGTAGAATATCAGTGTACATTAGAAAGTCCTGATTGTTGTGTAAAAAGTTTGTCTGTCTATTGCATTATGTTTGTTTGCTTTCTCCTGATTGTTTACACTGCTCCTTTTATACTGCCTCTTCACCGGGAAATTTCATACTGTTGTGCTGCCTCGCTGTTCTATATAAAATGCACAGTTGTGGAATGGGGGGACGAAGTTGTCTTGCGTTTAAGCTGGCGTCAGAGGTAGTAACAGTGCCAAAACGCTGGACAGCTGGCACGACTGGATCATGGGCAGGACAGGTGTGACATTTTGATGACGTGTTATGCATGTGCCCCCTGATAGAGGTTTAAAAAGTAGATGGCAGTAGTTAGCAGCTGACTCAAAAAGGTAGAACAGTGGCCGCAATGTCCACAAACTGGGAAAACAATGAGGTCTGTGTACTCCTTACCCTCTGTTCAGAGAACGAGATCAGCCACCATATGACAGGGATGGTAAATTATTTCTTCACGTTTTGCCATTGTTATTGCTTAAAAAGCACTGGCAATGTGTATGTTATATGTCACACTAGAGGCACATGCTGTATTTTGTTGTCTGTTTCCACTTTAAAATCTGGGTTTTGTTCAGTTATCCTGGTTTATTTGTCACATTAGCAGCTCTTACCAGACTCCCTCTCTGCCCTTGCAGTTGTTCTGCTCCAGATCAATGTTCTGAGGGTCGATAGATTTTTCTCTGATCACATGGATGACTGGACGAGACCTTGGGGACACATAAACACAAAGACCTATGTCAGGTATAAGACATTATGACTAGATAGTGGTAAAAACGAATTGTAAACACGTAGGATTTACGACAAAACTTATATTTAATGTGTGTCTTATGTGGAGTTTGATCACTATTTGTCCAACAGTTAAAATTTAACATCAGGCCGTTTCCTGTCAAATGCATGTTGTTATCAAAATGAGGATCTCATTTTCTCACCTGAAGAGAACCACTGAGTCATTGAGAGAGCCCACCGCAACATCTGGGTACTGGTTATTATCAATATCCAAACCGCCTGAGATGGAGTATCCAAAACGTCTCACATCAAAGTCGCGACCGTCCAGCACCTGATGGGATAAGAAATACTGATCGGTCATCATTCATTTAGACAGTGACTCTTGTTTTTTTTTTCTTCATTTCCTTTGGTCTATTCATTTTGGTTCTTCCTTCCTTCTCTTCGCTCATCTGCTAACTGCTGTATGAAACTCACCTGAGCAGGTTTTGTTTCAATTCCAGCATCTGAGCCTCTGTAGATAAAAACTTTGCCATCTCCATCAAACGGTGCCCCCACAGCAATATCTGAACAGATATGTAAATGATTGAAAACAGTTTTAAGCATATAAATATTCAATAAAACTATTTTTAGTTTACATTTTAACAGTTTAAAAAAGAAACCACCACAGTATGAAAAGGACAACGTGTTGGCTGAAAGTAACACTTCATGAATCTTAGCTGTATCGAAACCATTTGTATCCCCATATATTTTAAATGAAAGCAGCCTCTTTCCAGTATTTATATAATAAGAGAAACTGATGGTGAACTGTGTGAAAAAACCTTCTCACCTCCGTATCCGTCCTGGTCCAGATCTCCTATGTTACTGACTGTCATTCCAAACATGGAGTCGTACGTCCCGTTGAGACGGATCGGCCGAGCTTGATCGTCCCAGTGACCGAAGGGGTTCAGGTACACATACACAGCTCCACCAATCTCTGCCTTACGGTCAAAGAAATTTGGAGCTCCAACAATCAGATCTGTCCAGCTGGGACCAGAAACAGAGGATTAGAAATGAATAATATAATTTTATAAAACACTGAATTGAGTTTTGAGCACCCCAAACTAATTATCCAGTCTTCTTCAACCACCCCATCTCATCTATTGTTAACCAGAGTGGTTTGCTCATGTACTGTACTTGAGGTAGTATTTAATACTTCCACTTCTCTACATGTCTGAGGCAAATATTGTGCTTTTCACTCCTCTACATTTTTTTCACAGCTGTGGTTTCTAGTTACTTTTCAGCTTAAAATTTTACATGTAAAAACATGCATCAACTTGAAAAAATCTGATTCATTGGCAAAAATTAAACAACCAAAAATTCTATATGGCAGTTCAATTAGCTCCCCTTAAACCAGTTACAGTAAAGTACTGTAACATTAATGGCATCCATTTTAATTCTCCAGTAATGTAGAGATATAACACTAAGTCTTTGAGTATCCAGAAAAGTGCTACATAAATCCAAAAACTTTTAATTTTGACTTTTAAAGTCACAATCTCAAAGATTTCTTTTTTGTTCTCTTTCATTTGTTTGTTCTTGCACCTCGGGCAATAAGCAGCAAATTGCTGGTGTGTTTTTGGATCTCACACCCCAGGTCAAAAAAAAAGGTCTTACTTGCAACACTCCATTCTGTTGCATTAGCTCCGCCTACCCTGTTAAGGGGATAGAAAAGGTGTCACTAACTGTGTGCTGCTCCCAATTTTTCCTGGGAACATACACAGACACCCAGGTCGTAATATTTCAAATGCAAGGCCTTACATCAGTGGGCCACCGGCTCAATCACCATTGTATTCCCTAGTTTGGCGATAGTGAACCCATCCATCCATCATTTTCATAACCGCTTATCCTCTTGAGGGTTGCAAGGGGGCTGGAGCCTATCCCAGCTGACGTTGGGCAAGAGGCGGGGTACACCCTGGACAGGTCGGCAGACTATCGCAGGGCTGACACATAGAGACAGACAACCATTCACTCCCATTCACACCTACGGACAATTTAGAGTCACCAATTAACATGCATGTCTTTGGACTGTGGGAGGAAGCCGGAGTACCTGGAGAAAACCCACACTGATACGAGGAGAAAATGCAATCTCCGTGCAGAAGAGCTTCCTCCTGGGATTAAACCAGGAAGCCTCTTGTTGTGAGGCGACAGTGCTAACCACTACACCACCGTGCTGCCCCGATAGTGAACCAACAGACATTTATTTAAATTAAAATCTTTGAGATTATTACTTTAAGTACACTTTGCTGAAAACATTTGAGTATTTAAGTAAAACACAGAATACCTCTTCCATCACTGTACACCCCTAACTATTTATTGATGATCAGCGTTTCCTCACCCGTCCTTATTTAGATCCGTCGTAGCTACCGAGTACCCAAATGAAGACGCCAGCTCCTCCCCCCAGAAGATGTGCTGTGGCACCAGCCGGTATACGTTGTCTTTCCTCAACAGCACCACGGCCCCTGTGTGATTGGCCCGAGGTGCACCCGCCACGAAGGTCAGCTCTCCAAGGCTCATTATCCCCATAGCCGAGTCCACAGAAAACCCTGGAAGACGGAAGTCAGGACATAGCAGAAGACGGGGGTAGGAGGAGGAAGAGGTCAGGGGTTAGTATTGACCGTGGAGGCTCAGAGGCTCATCTCTTCTCTGTGTAGCATGTTCTACTCATCTTCTTACTAATGAAATGTGTGCCTTAAGTGACTATTGATTTTATGCCAAACTCATGATGGGTGTAAATGTCCTGTGTGCATGTGTCTGAAAGCCGCTGGAGGCCGGCGAATGGTTGTGTGTCCACTAGTAAGAGCAGAGAAGGGCTGATTGTGATGTTAAGAGAGGGAGATGTATTGGGCCTCGCCTAATGTCCCATGAGATTCATGATGCTGCAGCTCTGTATCAGTTGCCTCAAGTGAAGGCAAGATGTAAACATAGTGGGTGGACGTTAAATCAGATTTATAACCTAAAGCAACCCCTCTTTTGTGTGGAAGTGTATGTCTGCATGTGTGTGTGTGTGTGTGTGTGTGTACAGGAATGTGTGTTTGCATATAAATCAGGAGGAGCAAAGGAGTGAAGAAGTGGAAGGGGGAGGAGTGTGTGTGTGTGTGTGTGTGTGTGTGTGTGTGTGTGTGTGTGTGTGTGTGTGTGTGTGTGTGTGTGTGTGTGTGTGTGTGAGTGTTTGTTTCATATCAAAATGTACGTTGAAATTTTCTCATCCAACTGTGAAAAATAGCACATCATTTCAAACACCTGAACAGAAGCAACCTCATGCATTTGCTTCTCCGGTTTAAAAACATGCAGAGGGGAGAGTGTGAAATAATCTATCAGGGCACGGAGGGCAGGGTCTGTTGGTCCTGAGTAAACATGCAGGGGGAGACACAACAGAGACAAACAGTGAGCAGCTCCAGGGTGGCAGGTGAGGAATGCAACAGTCTGCATCACAAGTCCTGTAAAAACGACTGATGGAGACAAAGGTGCTACTTTTTCCACACAGGGTGGCTTTTAACACACAGGCTTGCTACAAGGTCGTCCCTGTAAAACTAAATGGGGAATAAAAGCTAAAGGCAGCAAAGGGTTTATAAGGGGCTGTGCTACGATGATAATGTCTCTGCACAACCCTCATTCAAGTTCTTGCACCAGTTACATATTGCAGTGATATTGTATCTATTTTTACCAGCTGCAAAAATGTCACAGCGGCTGGTATTGTTCTCACCTTGTGAATCTGTGTGTGTGTCATTAGGGCAAAATATGGTCCTGGAAAAACCTATTGTGGTTTTGAGTACTTTGTCAGGTGTTTATAGCCCTTTTCACACCTGCTCTGCAGCCCTGAACTTATCTGGACTTCACCCAGAGGAGCTGTAACACAAATGTCCACTGTTGGACTGGACATTAAACAGATTTTATCCTGCCAGCTCCCTGGTACAAAGTCCTTGTAATGTTTGATTAAGCCCATGTGTGAACAGAGCAGGTAATTATCTGTAGAATTCACAGCAAGCAAGTGGCCATGTTAATGATGTTTCTTTCTGGAAACTTGAAGAATATGAACATCTGAGGGTGGAGAAGAAGGTTCATTTACATGAAGACGCTAATAAAGATGTCTAACTGGAGAAATAAGATTCGGGACCTTTTGTCAGTAAGGGCCGGTGCTGAAATAGTCAGACAAATTCACAGATCACTGTGTCATGGCTGGAATGATCCTATCACAAGATGGTCTCTAGGTTGTACATGGTTATTTCTTCTTCAGTACTGCTTTTTATATTCTCCTTAATTCTATTTTAATTTTATCATGTTTTTATCATGTTGTTTTAGTCTGCTCAAATCTAAAATATTTGACCTGTTAATACATTTTCTGTGTGTGTAGCATTGAGGAGGCTGCCATGTTGGGCATGCCTGTGCTGTATAGTAACAATCAAGCTGAACCTCAAGCCTCACTGTTTGGTTCCACTCGATTTCATATGGCCTGAGAAATTATTTGAAATAAGAGGGTGTCACTTTTTTTTAAAAATATTGTATAACATATAATCTTGAGGTATTTTTTTCAATGTCATATACTTGCTTTACTCTGTTTGTTCGTTCTAGTGGGACAGGTGCATCCTAAACCAGTGTGCAGTTACACATTACCTTTACTTTCCAACTATTTACATGACTGATGTTGTTAACCTGATTATATATTTCACTCCACATTTTATTCTTTATCTTCATCAAGCTTGGATTCCCATACATTTTTATGCTTAAAGTATGGTGGCAACAGTTTGATATAACTGAAATGCATGTTTTTGGAAAGGCATATTGCAACTTTACTCTTTTATTTACTCTATTACTTTTACTTTTTTTTCTGTTTTATCCCATCAACTAGATTTGTAAGTTGAATTTTTCCAAAACTGCCACTAATTAGAACTAAAATAAAGAAAAACTGATAGCTTTTTATTGCCATTTTCTTTCATTTTTGACACATAAAGCAAGATAAAGTCAAGACTAAAGATGGTGAGCATAAATGCTGTTTTAACCTGAGCAGTATATGAAAAAAATACATGAACAGGCAGTATTTTTTTAATGAAAACCTGGACCACAAAGGTTGTTCCACGTGGATCAAGCCCTATAGAAACCTGGCTTAGTCTGCAATAAAGTGATTCTCTCTATTCTCTCTGACTGGATTTGATTTGGCCTTGGTGCAGGAAAAATGGACGTATGCCTTTATTCAACAACATGCTACTCCTTAGAATTTAATGTATGTATATAACCAAAAAGAATCCTTTGGTATTTTGGAGTTAGTGATGAATATAATCAGAAATAGCTACAACACTGTCTCTTTCATTTTAGTAAGCATGCAAAGGTGTAGCACATCATCTGGTTAGGATCAATGGAGGCATGTGAGTTATAAATGAAGGCTAAAAGGTCATGTGGGAATTAGTGTTGTCAAGGAGACGGCTCAATGTGGAGAGCGGGAGGGTAGGCAGGCTTGGAGGTATGTGAATAAAGAGATTTATGGCAGATCCACACACTTGGTGAGAAGCAATAACTGGAACAATAACAGTAAACAGGTCGTGTTGAGCAGGCGATGAGCCGTTACACATGGACACTGGATACCAAGAGATTCATAACAAATCAAATACAAACTTCAGTCCACCACTGAAATATCTCAACAACTGTTTGATGGACCGCCATGAAATGTTTTACAGACATTCATTGTCCCCAGAGGATATATCCTACTGACACTGCAATCTGCTGACTTTTCCAGCAGGTCAAAATCTTCAATGATCCAGATGTACTGGGACACAACTCTGTGCAGACATTCATGGTTCCCAGACGATTCAAACAAAAATGTTTCAACAAATTGAGCATAGTGTTAGGTCAGGCACAACATAATGTCAAGCTCAGCTCACATCAGCTGATTTAAAACGGCCCAATCAACTGATGGAGCAGCTGATTGATGGAAGGGAGTCAGCTGATAGATCACATGATTCCTTTCTATGCAACCAACTGGCAAATCTCATTCAGGGCGCCCTATTTAAACTGCTCTGGCCTGCCTACTGTTGTTGCTTCCTCTCCTTTGCAACCTGCTCCACCCCAGCTCCTCCTTTTGTGTCTGACTTATCAGTGTCATTTCTGTTTGTCATTGATGCTACCTCTGTTCAGTTCTCTGGGGGGACTTTGCTGCTGCTCTCCCTACCCTAAGCTTTCCTTGTAGACGCATGAAAGGGCAAGACAGTTTGCTCTATCTGCCTCAGGCTGTCCTTGTATGCACATGGAAGGGCAGAGGGGTGAGCTCCGTCTATCTTAGGCTGGCATAGGCCTGAGGAGGGGCAGAGAGGTCCCAGAATAGAGCCATACCGCCAAATCTAATACTACAATGGAAATAAAGTGTCTTTGACTGATATGGTCCTGACTGAATTATTATTGATTTCCATAAAATTTGGTGAACACATTCTTGATCCCCACAGGATAAACGGTAATACCATTGGTAATCCCTCAACTTTTCATCTAGCCCCATTACCAGGTCACAATTTTAAAGGCATAGTTCACCCATAAATCAAAGGACATATTTTTTCTCTTGCCTCTAGTGCTATTTATCAGTCTAAATTGTCTTGGTGTGAGTTGCAGAGTGTTGGAGATTTCGGCTGTAGAGATGTCTACCTTCTGTCCAATATAATAGAACTAGGGGGGATGACATGCAGCCATTTGCTGCATGTCATCCCCCCTAGTTCTGCCATATACATATACTTTGTATATGGGACGTCGCTCTGACCACTGAGCTACTGGGTGCCCCACGGATGAGAGTCCTATGCTCTTGGCAGCACAATATGTAAACATTAATGGCATCCTCCTTGGCTGAGCTGTAATGTTAGCTAGCTCAGTGGCGCTAGATGAGCTAGCAGTAGATGCACATGTTTCTGCATGGTGATACAATGGCAAGTGTAGTTCAGTAGAACGAAAATAGTTCCTACACGAAACTGCTCACAACAAGGTTTGTGGATTATCTTGAGTAACCAGGTCATGATTTCTCTCCAACACTCGACAACTCTAACTGCACTACAGGTGAGTGGAAAAATATGTATTAGATTTGGGGTTGAACTGTCCCCTTAACATCCAATATTTTGGATAACGACCAAACCTGGATAAGAAATGACATTCCCATCAGCCTCACCTTTACATTGAGTTTAGAGCTAATTAACTGTTAGCATGCAAACACGCTATACTAAGATGGTGAACAGGGTAAACTTTATACCTGCTAAACATCAGCATGTTAGCATTGTGAGCATGTCTGCATGCTGATGTTAGCATTTAGCTCAAAGCACCACCGTGCCTACGAGCTGCTAACGTGGCTGTAGATTCTTTGTTGGTTTGTTAGTTAAACCATATTAAAACTACGAGAAAAACCACCACCCAGAAAGCTTCGTACCGACACACACATGCAGACTGACTCAGCACACTACAGACGACAGATATCTACAGACAGAACAGAGAAACACCCCGCTGCTACTCAAAGAGACAACCATCTCACTGTCACTGTCAAATCAGCAACTAAGTCAACAGAAAGTGAAAAATAATCAGAACAAAAAATCTTATCAAATTGAATTATAGTTTAACAGAAAATTTTGAGTTTTGGATGGCTGTCTCTTTATAACAGTACAGGTGATATGGTCCCACATAGTAGATAACATTACACACTAAAATCTATCTGGAATTAGCAGAAAGGATTAAGACGAAGACAGACGAAGAGGGTATAGGACTATCTCCACTACAAGCCCAGTCCGATCCAAACAAAAACACCTCACGCCTACAAACCTAAGTAGCTATTATGAGCTACATCCTCAAACGCTGTGGGCCGGCTGGAGGGCTCCAGAGTTTTGTACAGCAGTGCATCTTCAATGGGGCTAGCCATGAACAAGAGCCCTATGGCCCAAGACAGGAAAAAGAAAGACAGAAAGAGGAAGAGGGACAGAGGGACAAGTGTAGGAGGGGAGTGATGGGGTGGTGAAATGGTGAGGGAAGGGGGAGGAACAGTGAAAAGAGAGGAAAAAGAAGGGGAGAGGGAGGTGCAGGTGAGACAGGCTGTGACTGATTGGTGTTTTGTCTTGGTGGCGCTGCAGCAGTCCTGCAAAACCACTGGGTACCTGGTGGAGAGACGACGTTTCAGGCTCAGACTGCACCCTGACTGGGTCCTGTACCACCCTCTTTGAGTTTTGACATGTTTTGCTGTACTTTGTTTTTAGAGGAGGGCGGTGGATGGAATGAGGATAACGTCATGGTTGTTGGGTTGATTTTTTTTGTGCTAAATATTTCACTTGTTCGTCCAAGTAGGGGAGAAGCACTGGCATCATAAGAATTCATGTCAGGCCACAGTTAGCTCTGGACATTTTTCACATGTCCACCCACATTCACATGGTAAAGTGTTAAAAAAGAATGAGGTGGAGTCACATTCAGAGCCCTGTGAGTGAGTCACACATAGATAGGCTCATCCAGGAATAATCCACAGGGGTATGACCAGTTTGAGGCAGTTTGGCAGCTGCTACTGTAACCAGCTCCTGTGGTTTTGGCAGTCTGAGCCCTGGTGTCGCCCTCCTCCACTGGCCCTCTCTTTCTCTCCTGTGCGCAGGCAGCAGTGAGCAGGGAGGGCAGATCCTACCCAGGTAACTGTGGGAGGGCACAGGGATGAGCTGGGCATTAAGTTGTTTCTGATCTGCCACCTCGTAGGGCCCGTCGTCATAGAAACCGAGGTTGAGCAGAGTCTGGTTTAGGAGCTGGACGCGCATCTCACCTGGAATGGAAACAGGTGAGGGCACAGCAAAGCAACAAGCACACACAGCAGACATCAGAATACACTCATTTACACTCATTTACATACATGCACACTTTAGGGTTCAATGCTAGTATCGGGTAGGGACATGTCCCTTCCAATGCCCAGCGACAACTGAATTGTCTCTAGTAGTAACACTGTTGTCGGCCAGTGTCTAGTCAATGTATTTGGTACAAGACAGTGTGTTCTACTACAAGTCCTGCCTCCATAAACCCGTCTTGCCAACAGGATCAGTCTCGATGTTTCTTGCTAACATTTGGGAAGCTGTAGCTACATCTGGCTCTGTCAACTAGATGTGCATCCTGTGTATAGTGTGTCGCTGCATGTGCTTCCCACTGAAAAGCTGAGAGAAACGGCTGTGAGCTGCACTTTATCAGAGGCAGTGAAGTTGACATTTGTGTGTTTATTGTGTGTTTTCAGTTAGTTTCCGTTTTCCATGTCTACTCTGATGAAGAGCAGCACAAAGCCATTAAACGTCTGCCTCAACCAGAGAGTCCCAAGAAGGGTTCTGCATCTGTCGGACAGTCTGAATAACAATGCACAGCAGACTAGGCACCAAGGAAATATGTCATCTTTATTCTCATTAAATTTGAGCTCATTCTTGTAATGTTATTACGTCTTATAATTCCTTTACATAGATAAAGACATTTCCACCTTTAACTGGTGCATAAAAACATCACCAGAATGCAGGAAAAGTGTTTAATCCATCAATATTTATCCCCACCAGTGCTGATATCAATCATATACCCTTGGAACTACATTTACAGTAATCACATTTTTTCACTTTTTTTTGTTTTTGTTTTTAAAATACATACAAACATAAATTGACTATTGTCTCCATAATAAAGGTTTATATTTTTTGGACAGGATGCAGTGATGTAACTGCTATCTATGAAAATCTGCCAGCATCCATCCAGCAAAAATGACAGATCTGCACAGCCGCAGATAACATTCAACGTTTTCAGTCAGACATCACTTGATCTAATGTTACAGGCAGAATGGTGACCTGACGTAAGAGTAAGGTAAAGAAATGAATGTGCAGTAAGGTATCTACCAATAAAGCTGTGCATCATAGCTAATCTCTGTAGTCTGTGCATCGCATAAAGGTTGACAAACCCAAACTTCTACCAGATTTTCACTTGGGCGTTCTATTTAGACCTTATTTTACATCATGTTTTGTTTTTTTTGCAAGTACTCGAGTACTTTATAATGGTATAATGCATGTACTCGAATATGGAAATACTTCAAAATGCCCATCCACACATGGCACATCCTAAATTTATACAACTTACTAATTCTATACAGTATGTGCTAAGTCATTTTAGCAGCACAATTAAATCAATATACGTTACAATTTTATACTAACAGGAAATGATACAATACACATGACGCATTGGACTTTGTGAAGACAAAATTAAACTTAACAAATAGCAAAGTGTTTTTCCGAAGATATTATCAATTTTCTGTTGTTTTTCATAGCTTTTTTCTGGAGGTGTCTCACCACCATTCACAGTTGACCTACTTTTTTTTGCCGATAAGTAGCTCCTCCATTTCTTTTTTTGCATTGTGTGAGTGAGTAGTGTCCATCAACAGCACACTCAAAAATTGACTCTATATATTACGCATACTCTCCAAAGAACTGCTTAGATTTTGTCTATAATATAAATCTGGGAAAGACCGACACTCACACACTCACACACTCACACACATCAGACACTTTCTATCAATTGAAATACATGTTCATGGTGTACCAGTGGAAACAGTCTTACATCAGGCTTTGTGGAATAACATTCAGTAATATCAGAAATATCACTCACATCTAGCGTCATATTTTAATGTTTTAGAACATGAATTGTATAAATTAAGATGAGCATTGATCTCATGTGGCAGACAAAAGAAATCAATGCAGTGATTGATTACTGCACCAGATAAATCTCAATGCTTTCTGTGATTAAGTGCATGCTGCTGCGCTGCATAATGTCTGCGTCCAATCACGAGATTGGTTTATAAATCAGTTTATTTTTTGAACCTCCAACAGTCCTGTTAATTGTCCTGTTTTAATGAGATAGTTTACTGTACATGGGTTGGCTCTCGTCTGTAGCTCACATTAGTTAGTACAACAATAAGACTTGCTTTTACCAAAGATCCCTATTGCTGCCACCTACTGCCCTAAAAATAATGAATGCAGCTTTAAAAACTGCAACACCACAGTGGTACAAAAATCTTTCATCCGTGTAACTGCCTTGTTTTCGTGACCCAGCTTTCTGCAGGTCAGTCAGACACCTTACCTTTCCAGTTGTAAGTTCCTGGAGCCCCAAACAGAATGAAGTTGTTGTCTGGGGTGAAACTGACAGACAGTCCCTGCTGGCAGAAGCCAAACTGCTCGTGTCCCTGCGGCCGGCCCTCGCAGAACTTCCACTCCCCTCCATCCAGGTCGTCTCGCTCTGTCAGGTCCTCACTGAGGACATAGCAGCGTCCAATGGGGTCACGAGTCTCTGAGGGTTGACTCACGCGTTGCCTGAGCTCGTACAGGTGAGCGCAGGTCTGGTGAGGGACAGGAAACGGCATCAGAGTATTAATTCATAGGATTTACCATGCTTATTAAGATTAGAAATGAAAACTGGTCTTCATTCTTATACATACTGGTGTAAAAGTTGGGGCAAAATGTGCCTTATATGTTGACAAATCATTGGGTCAGAGGCAGAACAACATTAAACACAAGACAAACCTAAAGCTTCCTACGCTGATGCATTTACAGGATGTGGTCTGTACTTACCACCACCTTCCCTCCAATCCCCTGACTCTTGACAGTGACCCCCAGCCACTGGTTGTCTTTGCTCTCTCTGTCCAGACTCACTGAAGGAAAACACAGGAGGAAATGGCAAACATAACAGTTTCCATATTGTAAACCAATTATGATCTGAGCCACAGCAAGCAAACAGCACTTTGTTATTCAGTGGAGTTCTTCAAGCTCAAATTAGAGCCAACTTCTCTCTAATGCAGTGCAAATTACTAAATAAGTCAAATTGAGAGTAAGTGGATTTTTATGGCAACATTAGTGAGAGGTTTTGAATAAAATGGTATGACAGCATTCATAATCACGTCATCTTAAAGTAACCAAATGAATCTAGAGAGGCTTATTCTGATAACTACAGTCAGAGATGGAAGATGTTGAGGATAATCTCTGTGGGAATTAAAGAAAAGAAAATGCAAGGAGTTTCCATTTTCTTTCAATCTGCCAATTATTTTCTCAATCAACTCACTCATTTTTTGGGCAGTAAAAGTCAGAAATTAATACAAAATGCCCATCACCATTTTTTTTGTAGCCTAAATTGACATGTTTATCTGATCAACAGTTAAAAAACAAAATACTCAGTATTTAAAGCATTCAGTCAACTAGTAACATTTTGAGATGCTGAAACTGATCAATATTCTGGTATTTAGCTTAAAAAATAACTTAAACAGTTAGTCGATTATCACAGTTGTGGCTGATTAAATTAGCAGCAAATTGCCGCTGCTAATCAATTAACTGACTCATCATTTCAGCTCTGCTTTCCTCACCTTCTCCATCAATATCCACCCTCTCACAGTCGTACTCCTCTGGCGTGATTGGACACCTGAACAAGGCTCCTGGCCGGCTCCCCCGCAACAGGCCCTGCCCCGCTGCCTGCGGTGCCCCCACGAGGATCCTGAAGAAACATCAAGAGGAACATTTACTTAGCAAAGACTGATTTCTGATATCACAGAGGTGTGTGTCACAGGCTCATGACAGACACTAAGCACGTCATGTGAGTCTTAGTTTTACTAATTACATTGTATGTAGCTAAGTATGTGTGTAAGTACATTAATACCCACACTCTATACTCACCCCATGGGACACTGAATTTGTGAAGAAAACTTTGTTTTTCTCACATGTGAACGATGAATCCAAAAACATAGAAAACTCTTGATAAATTGGAGTAAAGGGGGGAACATGTTTAACAACTGCAAAACTATATCAAAGCATCCATTTACAAACTCTCACACAGCTTGTGCAGTATAATCCAAGTCTCATATATCCAGTTATATGCTCAGTACTGTATTTATGTGTATTTGAACTCTGCTTGTGCATTCCACTGAGTTGCTGAGGTGCACTTCTCGTCCATGTGTGAAACTGGTCACGTGAACTGTTTGAAATTCCAAGTTTGTAGTGAAAATGCACCTGTGTGGGAAGTACTGAGCATCAACTGGATAAATCAGACGTTGATTATACTGCAGGAGTTAAATGAAAATTCAGAAATGGATGTTGAAGCAGATGAAACGGATTGTTAAACCCGGCCCCCTTTTACTCCGGTTCATCAAGAATGTTTGCCTTTTTTGGATTCTTCCCTCAGCGTAGTTACACGAGGTGAGTAATTGGTATACAAATGGTCATTTTGTGGTTGACGTATGCCTTTACAGGCTTTTACTAACACTATTATTTCACATGACAGGTGGCACATTTCACACTTTAGCCTCAGCTGACTCAAGCCACCATTACTGTGAAGCAGAAAACACCTGCAGCCCAAACTATTCAAATCCAGCTGAGACCACCCGCAGTTAAACATGTTATCTTGACTGTAAGTTGATTGAAAACAGCTCTGTGGCGCCTGCGTGTACTGTATCTCGTTTGCATACCTTATCTTATCACAGACCATCTTTTACTATCAAGGCAAGGAAAAGTTTTATTCTCAGTGAGGTGGTTGCTGATATTTTGGGGCCAGTGTCACTGCCCCTCTGCCTTATTAGGAGCGGCTGATTCAAGCTAGGATGCTATTTAAAAACCGAGCGTTGAGCCACATTCCACCCAACACTGTCAGCCATGGCATATGCATGGGAGCGAGACGTGGGGAAACACAGGCCGAGGAGAGAGAATAAAGAGCAGATTGTAAGGTGGGGGAAAAAGTGAGAGGGATCAACCTTAAACTGGGTGCCACAACAATAGCAGTCACAATGTGCCTTCTGCTTATACAGACTATAATTATAACAATGATGTATGAGGAAAAACAAGCTGCAACCTCTGTAAAAAGTTCCCACCAGCCCCCCCGCCCTCATATCTACCTTGCTATGTACACACTTAAATTAGAGTTATCTCTGTGGCTGGGAAGTATTTTGCCTATAAATACAGTGTAGCAAGCTGATAGCACTGCATGGGCTACACATAGACAAACAGAGAAACAGACACAGACACTCTTCAGCTAGCCACAACAGCAGCAACTCACCCAATCCAATCACACTACGGATACATTACATTTACACATTAGCCTATACATTGTATATCTATGTTTAAACAATGCTGTGGTTCATGTGTGGTTAGGTTTAGGCACTAATAACACTTGGTTATGGTGAGGGGAAAATAATCTTGTTTTGGCTTAAAATACGCGGTCAGGTGAGCACAATCCTTGCAGGAAAAGCGATGTTTTGGTAAAAAAAAAACATTCGCTTTTTGGGTCACTATGCCAACAAGAAAAGCAGCAATGTCTCAGTAAAAACACAACCGCTTTTTGGGCCACAATCGCAGCAGGTAAAAAGCAATGTCTCGGAAAAAAGCAAATGCTTTGCGGGGCACTATCCTAGAAGGAAAAGCAGTGATGTCTGGGTAAAAACAACTGCAACTGCAACTGTAATGTCTCACTAGAAAACACTACCTTTTGGGTCACTATCTCAGAGGAGGTAACAGCAACAGTCTCTGTAAAACACAACAGCGTTTTGGGCCACAATGCCAGCAGAGAAAGTAGCAATTTTAAAAAAACACAACCGCTTTTTGGGCCAAAATTGCAGCAGGAGAAGAAGCAATGTCTCAGAAAAAAGCAAACACTTTTTGGGCCACTATCCCAGGAGGAAAAGCAGCAGTGTCTTGGTGAAAAAACAACTGCTTTTTGGGCCACTTTCCTGGCAGGAAAACAGCGATGTCTGGGTAAAAACAATTGCTTTTCAAGGACACTATCCCAGGAGGAAAAGCTGTAATGTCTCGCTAGAAAACACTACTTTTTGGGTCACTATCCCAGAGGAGGAAACAGCAATGTCTCTCCAAAAAACAACTGTTTTAGGGTCACAATCATGGCAGGTAAAGCGGCAATATCTCTGTAAAATACAACAGCTTTTTGGGCCACTATACCGGCAGGAAAAGTAGCAATATAAAAAAAACACAACCGCTTTTCAGGCCAAAATTGCAGCAGGAAAAGAAGCAATGTCTCAGAAAAAAGAAAACACTTTTCGGGCCACTATCCTAGGAGGAAAGGCAGCAAAGTCTGTGTAAAAAAAAACCCCAGCTTTTTGGGCCACTGTGCTTGCAGGAGAAGCAGCAATGTCTGGATAAAAAACGACCGCTTTTCAAGGACACTATCCCAGAAGGCGAAACAGCAACATCTCTGTAAAAAGCAATTGCTTTAGGGCAAGTAGTGATGTCTGGGTAACAAAAAACAAAACCCGTTTGTTGCCTAAAAAGCCACTGGGAACACAGCAATGACTCACTAAATCACAACCTTTTTTGTTGAGGGTTTTGAACAGTGGTCTGCAGTCATCTCACCTAGGTCACACCTAAAAGTCAGCCTCTATATTACGTCACTTTACAAACATTGATATTATACGTATAAAACTTCAAACGTAATGTATTCTTGGTTTGCAGAAACATTCAATGCCAACATTTCCCTGTGGCTACTGTGCTGCATCACACCAGTTTGCTCTTGCACTGGACATTGCTGCTTGATACAGTTCAGATAGTTTGAAGGTGATGGGAAAGTGGCTCAAACAAGGTGAACCAGTCTGCTGCACATCACAACATCTTACTCATTTTACACCATAACAATAGCTGCCACCCAGACTCAACATCTTTTCTCTTTCTAGTGTAAGAAAAAACTGTAGTCCTCACTTTCATCCTAACACACACTGACACAGAAACTACCACTGATACCACCCAGACTGCCTGACAGCTCTACTTTCTATTTTCTCCTCTTCCCTGACAAGTACTTCTGTTGAGGTGCAGCCGTGCGTTGCCTCAGGGCTGATTCCCCTCACCTTAATGAGTAAGAACACCCAACGCCAGACACCTCATGTGAAATAACGACTGCTACACATCACTGGTGGTCCAAAGAGAACCCTGACTAGAGGGTGTTAAGCTAACGCAAACTCATGTTAAACAAAAGGGATTTAAGAGGAAGAACATATCACTGAAAAAACCTGATAAGATCCGATCCCTCTTATAGCTCGACATTCCTGGGGAGCTCTGGTTTGTGTTTAGGAGTTGAGGTGATACAAATCTTCCCCCCACATGTGCATACACACAGGCAGGTGTCAGGGTGTAAGATGGGCGGTCTGTTAAGCTGTTATACCACCAGTATTTGGAGAAGAGAGTTGGATGGCTCCCAGCCTGTCCATGTGCCTAAACATTATATTCAGCCAAGTTTGACAGATTTAAATTATTACGCAGAGTGAAAACACCTCAAAAGATATCAATTCTGCAGCTTTAAAACAATACGATTAGGGGCCCCAGCCATCTTTCACCACATGTCATATAAAATCAGTGTTTGTCTAACTTAAGTTGATGTAGATGGTACATATTTTATTGTCATTTAAGACAGGGGGTTTAAGCAGCACTTAAAAAACAAAGTCATAGTCATAGAAGTGAATTGAATATATTTGGGCATTGGGTGGACTATTGGTTAGACAAAATAAGACATTTGAAGATCTCACCGTGGGCTTTCAGAAGTTATGATGGGCATTTTTCACTATTTTCTAACATTTTTTCAAACAATTAATCAATTCATAAAAAGTGAAAATAATAGCCAACCTTTTTAATACCATCCATTGCCCCCAGTCTTTCTCTATAAAAGGCATCTTTGTGTGAAAAACTTCATAATCTCTGAAAACAAGGACATTTTGTTTGTGTCTTCAACAATCATCAGAGCCCTGAATATTTTCTGTGTGAATCTGTTTGTATGAAGTTAAGTGACTGAGTTAGTCAGTGCTGAATAATGCCCAACATACTGACAGGCACACATGTCCCAGATTTGACACAGATAAAATGTCACGGCTGAGTAATGCCTTCATTTGTTTGCCCTTTACCCGCCTCTCAGTTCGCTTCATTGTTCAGGATTGAGTCAGCACGATCATGATCTCCACGGCCAAGCTCATCTTTCAGTAAACCCACATTTGACATGGAGTATGTGTGTATGTAATATGAGTGGTTGTGGGTCTGGATTGGAGATATCAGGGAGCTGAGTGTGACGGTGACGGTGAAATACCCACATGAAGTCAGACACCACAGACCTGGCACCAGTATGGCTGAAGTGTGTGTGCATGTGTGTGTGTGTGTGTGTGTGTGTGTGTGTGTGTGAGAGAGAGAGAGAGAGAGAGAGAGAGAGAGAGAGAGAGAGAGAGAGAGAGAGAGAGATTTACATTGCGAGGTTCTACACACAGATTAGATAGTACACCTGGGCCCCGCCTGCATTAGTGACCCCCGACAAACTGATAAAACAAGACTATAAGAGTCTACAGGCATACACAGTTACAGTCAGTGGCTCCATCAGGTTCTAACAGCAGTGCTTAGAGCGAAATGCTAACACCTGCATGCTAATATACGCAAAATGACAATGCTAAGTTGGTGGTTTACCATGTACACCACCTTAGTTTAGCGTGTTAGTGTGCTAACATTTGTTAATTAGCACCAGGCAAAAAGTACAGCAAATGTCGGCCTTACACCAAACCACTTTTCCAGCCATTTCACCATTGCAGAGCAATTGTCAAAAGAAAAACACGAGAGTTTTGCCGGAGTTGTAGTGTACTACCGTGATCTTGACCATTTGGTGCAAGGTGGTCATAAAACTCAGTCAAGCTGTCTCAAATCAGTCTTTTTGTTGTCTTGACGTAATTGCAAGATCAAACGTGTTTAATGCTATCGTAAAGTTCCCCAGTCTTTTTAAAATCCATAGTCAGTGACTAAAAACTAAGCATTAAGCTGATCACATTGCTGTCCACATATCCATGGCACTATTAGCTAAAAAATATAGAATGCAATCAAACAAATAGTTTAAGCATGAAAGCATGTACAGTACTGATAACAAATATGGACATCATACTATGCCCATCACAAGTTAGTAGGATACTGAATTGGTGATTAAGAAGACCACCCAGCCAATCACAGGACTCATTGTAGCACAATAAATATTTTTATATTTCTGGAACTTAACACAATAGTTTATATAAGGTAAAAGAGCGCAATGCACATATTACTATATTTTTTATACTTTACTGACTCACATTAAACATATTTATAATCTTGTTTTTTTTTTCTAGTGTTAAATATTGCAGCATTGCACATTTTTTATTTCTATTTCATTTACTTTATATTTACATACTTCTTATTTTGATATTCTTAAAATTCTCTATTCTTTACATTGGAGTGACTGTAACGAATCACAATTTTCCTCCAGGGATCAATAAAGTGTTTCTAATTCTGATACTGACGCATTAAGCTGTCACTTTTTGTTCAATCAAGAGAGTAACACCAATTAATAGTTTAACGCAAGATTTCAAATCAAGGTATCTCAGTGTGAGCTAGGGTGTACCCCAGGGTTCAGTTTTAGGTCCGCTCCTTTTTACCATTTTTCTCAATAGTCCTTCTTTGGATATCTCAGACAAAAACCTTTATGGTTTTTGTTCTATGTGTTGCTGCTGTCTTGGCAAGGAAACTCTTGGCAAAGAGACATTTAATGTCAGTAAAGCTCTTCCCTGGTTAAATGAAGAAATATTGTTTATTATCATAATGTCCAGATCAAAAGCAAAAGTGCTTCTTTGGCCAGACAAAGCATTTGAAATATTTCTGAAGCAGCGTATGCTGTATTTTTACATTTGTGTGGTTTTGATTGCATCTAGGACTCATGAATAAAGTATAAAATAATTGATTTGTCAGCTGCTGTCGCCAAAACAGTAACAGTGTATTACACAACATCCTTGAAAGTGATTTCTAACCCCACCCTCCGCTGTCATACAAATCCTCTCTGTTTTTGTTTTTCTAGCCAATCATCACTTAAGACGATCACACGCAGGACCCTCACTACACTCTTACCCATGTATCCACTGAGGGGAGCATGTGCAGTGACCCCAACACTCTCCACCATCCTGTCCACCCTTCCCCCATCTAAACCCCATACACATGCATACACACACAATCCCATCCTCCCCCATGCTCAGGAGTCACATCCCTGCATTCATCTTCCCATACAGGCAGAGAGTGGGAGACAGACTGGACAACAATAATCACACATGTAACCAATAATCACACCAGTATCCTTCCCTCCAAATATCAAGTAAACAAACAAAAAGAAGAACAGCTACACCCAGAAGGATTGGTCAGTCTCATCTTATTGATGACTCACCATCTTAACACATAATTAAATCCAGCACTCATAATACATTCACAGCTTGTAAAATCCCATGTAGTTGATATTCATGTTCTATGGCAGGATGCTCCTCATGGGGCTGACAAAATCCCCAAACTCTTGTGCTGCTAAAAACCTTTTCAGATCAATTCGATATACTCAAAAGCCTACTGGCAGTAAAGCTAAAAACTGAGGCTGCTTTTTCTTGGTCACTGAAAACACCCAGCAATAGCAGCATGCCTGCACGTAAACACACTGATACACATTCAAACAAGACACAGAAACATCTGCAAAAATGGTAATTTGCAATCCCAGATGAATCCCTGAAGCTCTCATTTGTTTGTTTATAGAAAGTACTGACTCTCACTTGGACACACAAGGGAGGAAAATAAGAGATAAATGATGTGAGAGGGAGACAAAAGACTGGGAAGCAGTTCAGACGTTAACGAGATGGCCACACAGGCTCAGTTTGTAGAGGGCCTCCATGTGACTGAGCACATCATCCCAACAATGTGCTTGAGGGGGCAGATGCTTATTCACACTTAAATTTACAAACTTTTTTTAAAAACCCATCCCTTCCCTGGAATTTTCCAGGCGTGGGCCTTTAAAGGCTAGTAAAGCTTGTAAAGTGTTGAATCAAATACACCCTAAACATTTCCAATATTTAGTTTCAGGACCATTTCAGTAGAGCCCTCCTAATCCGTCTGCTCACACCCTTTGACATCTGTCCATCGGAGAGCAGCGTGAGGCTGTTGCTCTATAGACAGTGGCTCTACAGGATCAGCATGGGGGCCAGGGGCTCTTTAGGCCTTCTGTTATCCTGAGGCAAGACTGCGACCTCTGACCTGGACACACAAACACACACACGCACATATACATGCAAAGGAAAACATGTGCAAGCATGCAGACGTTAATAGAGGCACAAGTGTACCAATGGATCTGGATATTTGTTCATAAACTCACACATGTGCAGATACACACCAGACAGCAAAAGGCCGTGCAACAACTGTGTAAACTATGGATCAGCACACTGACTGCAGCCTGCCCGACGTCGTCGGCTGTGACTAAAAGAGCTAAAATGCCTGCTTTCACACCTGACTCCAGTTTCTCCTCTTTCGGTTTTGCTAATGAGAAAATGACAGCTGAGAATGAGGTGACCGCGCTGTGAATCATCACGTTTTTAACATCTCAAGTCTCTCCCACTGTGGGCAGAGGAGGAAAAGGGGTTGGGTAATGCACAATAAAGGGCAAAAAGAGAGACAGAAACAGCTGCCAGGTCATGCAAACACCCCTTTCGGATATTGCGGTTCACTGCCCGCGGACATGACTCAACTTCCTGCTTTGACGATTTGTTCAAGGACATTACAAGGGCAGTTTATATCAATTTAAAACAAAACAAAAAATATATACAAAAAACCCTTTGAACTATCCAATGATGAGAGTATACTTCAGGAAGTAGAAGGGTACAAACACGATGCTTTCAGAGGACAATAGTAACCCCATACTCACTCCACATGCATCTTTAACAACCCCTGAGCTCACCACCTGCCCCTCCACTGATCAATAAGTGAACAGTCATTTCCAGGCATAGATGGGGCAATGATTGGCCCTCAGGTCCACAGTGTAAAGAGGATGCAACCCCTTACACCATCCCTCCCCTGTTCCTTCTTATCTCCTCCTTTTCTTCTCCTCCCCTTATCCATTCATCCATCTATTGATCTGTCTGTCTAGATACACTCTGTCTGTGTCTCATACTTTGCCTCTGGTCTAATTGCTCTTTCATTCCCATTCTGTCCATCCATCTATCTTTTTAGGGGAGAGTTGGGACAAGCAGCATGGTTGAAGTGGGTCTATGACTCGGACAGACAAACATATTCAATAAGTCACACCTGTGATCAGTGTAGAGTTTCCAGGTCACCTGACCTGCATGTCTTATCGAGGAGGACACTAATCATGTTCTGTGTGTGTGAATGTGTGATAAGGCAAGACACATGGAAGAAAGAAAAGCAAAGAGAACAAAGAGAGGAGAATAACTGCTAGAGATTCATTTTCCACCTAATTACAAAATAAAGATTGAAGAGAGTGGCTAGTAATTGCTGCTTTGCCATTCTAGTCATATCCGCTCCTGTTCAGCTTTCTTTTCATATCAATGAGATAAAAATGTGATGTGGGGCCTTTCTATTAAACTTAACTGCAAATCCATTGTAAATATTTGGATGTTTGTTTGATTTTGATACGTGAGAAATGTGTGTGTCAGATTTAATATAGTGTAAAATAAAAAATGATGCTAATCTAACCAGTAAAGTAATTTAGTGTATCTAGCATTTAAATTTAATCTTAAAGGTATACTATGTAGGTTTTAACAAAAACATGTCTCTCAATGATCACTTACGACCTTTAGAAGTGTGTGGTGGTATATTTTTCTGCAGAGACTCTGCCCTCTGACTCTTATTTCTCATTTCCTGTGTTCCAGATGTTCTGGGTGTGTACCCCAACAGTATGCAGGCGAGGTCTGGGCAGTCAGGTGCCAGACTGTAAGCAGCAGGCATCCAAGAGACACAGCACCAAAAAAAAATGGAAACATAGCCAGCCGAAACACCAAACAAGAGTTAATCTGGGGTTTGCTTTTACTTTCACTTTCACAGACTAGCGTGTTTCAAACAGTAACCAACAATATTGCATCGTAAAATTTTAATGTTCTATAGATTTGTTTCATTTTTGTGAAATGTACTTGGAAATCCTTTCAGTTTGCATCATAGTTTAGCAACATTTTGTCATGCATGCATACATTTTGGTCATATTTTATTGCATCATATGTAAATTCAAACTAAGAAGGTCATTTATTAGCAAACTAACGTTTCATCTGTTCAGTTAACGTTAGCTATGCAACAGTTACATCTGGCGGTTACAGGCGTGCCTACTTAAAAACTATAGTTTGTGTTTAAACACCTTTACACACTGGGAGCGTGACGAATGAACGACACGAAAATGCAGTGCACTGCATTGTCTGGCAGTCTGTCTGAGGTAAGTAGTTGTATAGCCTAAGCTACTGTGAGCTGTTTTATTAAGTCTCCTTTTAGCAGAATGCTCTGAGCGAATTTTTATTCCCTCTCAGTTACATATTGTATATATCTAGAGCTTTTATTGTGAAAGGTAAGAAGAGAAGGAGTGGATCTGGTATGTGCTGCCTTTGTCAAGATTGAAAGGAGTAAAAATGTTTGCCATCTTGGTTTGGACTACGGAGCCTCCGTGTTGCCCTTTTATAATCCTCATGGGGGTAACATGATTGGTGAATAGCTTTATTTAAGGTTCAAAAGCTCATATAGATTGGCCTCACTTCTAAAAAAATTTATGTTAGTCTTTCTCCATGTAATATTTGCATTCTGTGCAAAAGTACTCAACAATACGAAAGTACAAGCAATAGTCTGAAAAAATATCTGACTTGTAATCGCAAAAAAAATCCAGTGTGTATAGACCTTACTTTGGAACTTATGAAAACTTTGAGACTTATATATATGACAGATTCTACACTTTTTTCTTAGTTCACGGATTAATTTAGAAATTTTCTTAAACCTAACACGAAGTACCAACAATGATGACACATGCTAAGATCCATGGACCTCTTCAACCCACAACTGTTCGAGGAAATTAGAAAAGATAAGTGACAGCGATAAGGTCATCTATATAAAGAATATTTTAATGTCAAAGTTATTTGACCATTTGTATCCGAAGACTTTGCTGCATAATCAATCAGCTAATCTCCTTGAATAAATACAAACAAAAAGCCTCCACGTCCTTTGTAATTTCCTGTTCCTGTCTGCCTTTCAGAGCTTCTTTCCGATCTCAGTTGTGTATCAGTTCCCAGCAGGGCGGGCATCAGCTGATTGATTAAACTGCGTCTTTACAAGAGCAGACCCAAATGGAGACACACACGCACACACACATATTTAATCAAAGGGGAGGACTTCCATGATTTATTCATTCCCACAGCTCCCGTCCCTGTCAGACCCTCAGACCCTCCCCCACATTATTCAGATCATACCATATTCATAGTCAACTCAAGGTAATGCTTTAAACGCTAATATAGAACACAAACATAACTCATTACTGTATCACCAAGGACAATAATTATTTATTCTGATAATGCAAAATGCCAGAAACCCTCTCAAGACTTTATCTGCCAACTACCTCTGAAGTGCAGATGCAGAATCAGCTCCTGCTCCTCCTACACTGCCAACATTTTATCCCTATATCTGCACCTTCATCAGATCTAACTTGTATGTTTCCTCCCTGACTCTGCAGATTGTCCCTCTCCCTCCACTGAGCACGTGGTCCGCAGAGTAATATTCCTGAAAGCTCTCTGCCAGGCAGCGCTGCTTCCCACCGAGCTTTTGTCCGGGCAGCCCAGCGTGGAGGAATGGGAGAATGTTAAATAGACAGAGAGTAAGTGGGAGCTAGTAAAGAGTATTAATTGTATGTGTGTGTGTGTGTGTGTGTGTGTGTGTGTGTATGTGCACGCTGGACTGTAAAGCCCATGCTATATACCCTTTGCTCCTTCTGATCTCTCCTATAAATACGCACTGCAACAGCGTGAGCTCCTACATTTACGAGGCTGTCTTGTGAATGGTCTTTGGAAGATTTAGCAACAAGGGAGAGGGAGCAGGAGAAAAATCATGAATTGAATTAGGGAGGGAAAAAGGGGGAAGGTTCATTCTCAACTCTTAAGCTGAGGCTGAAAAAGAAGCTTTGATTTGGCTATTGTAATGCAAATGAACCCCAAGAAATTCTTCATTGTGTTATGAATGTGCAAGGCAGTTATGCTGGGCCCCATTTACACACATTTATATGTGTATTAAACAAAAGGAATGGTACTGAAAGGTGCAGCAGGCATTGTGTTTGACTCATGGAGGCAAAAGCCAAACACATCTGAAAAGCAAAATAACTTGGCAACCTTAAAGGTAAGATCTGGAGGATTTTCAAACAAAACAAAATATAGACATATACAAATGAAATCCTGCTTAATCATCACCTATGGGCTTCTACTCATGTGTGGTGGTGACTCTGTTTGCAGAGCTCCTGCCCTTTAACTGTATTTTGATGTTTTTGTGAGCTCGGACCGCTTCTGGGCGGAGATTTCCCAGCCAATGAGAGAGCACAGGTGCCATACCCGAGTGTGTCCGAGCGTGCACCAGCGCGAACCTTGCCTGAATCTCTTCTGTGAAGCCTTCTTCCGTACCTCCGGGCTCCGGCGGAGGCGTTACCAATGGTGGATACAGACGTACCCACGAAGAAAAGGAAATTAAATGTGAGTGAGGCAAAACGCCGAGTCGATAAAGCACGGGCCAAAACTCGTGTGAATATCGGGGTGGCTTTCACCCGCTTTCGAACATTGAAGGAGAGGCTCGGGATGTACAGCGACGCGGAGTTGGTCTGCTTTCTGTTGGACAGGTAAATCCCAAATACAGGCCGGTTAGCTTGTGCTAGTTTGCTAATTTATCAACTTTTCCATTACAACAACTGTAATTCCTACGTAGTTTGTTGTGGAGGCTAATTCCGACTATCAACCGATGCAAATAACTTTACGTTTAGCTAATATATGGCTTGATGTAGTGTGAGGATTGAGCTTTGAATCATTTTGTGTAACACCCAACTGCCGGGAGGGGTAGGGGCAGCGCGCAGTTGAGCCTGATAGGAGGGGCCAAATTTGAATGTGTGTTTACAAACAGCAACTGGAAAATCCTCCAGACCCTACCTTTAAAAAAGACTCAAAGGACTAGTTTAACATTTTGGTAAATACTAGCTTTCTTGCTGAGAGAAGATGGATACCACTCTCGCATCTGTACAGTAAATATAAAGCTGCAGCCTGTTAGCTTAGCTTAGCACAAAGACTGGAAACAGGTGGAAACAGCTAGCCTGGCTTTGTGCAACAGAAAAAAAAACACCTACCAGCGCCTCTAACCTCCCAGAAAAAGTGTCTTGCCATACCTCAGTTTATTTTACCAATGTTTTAGAGGTGCAGGTAGGTAGATTTTATTTTCTTTAGACAGAGCCAGGCTAGCTGTTCCTACCTGTTTCCAGTCTTTATGCTAAGCTAAGCTAACCTGCTGCTGGCTTCACCTTTGTGTTTAGCACACCGACATGAAAGTCAGTGTCAATCTTTACATTTTAGGGCGTTTTCATATTAGGTAAGATAGATTCATATCATGCGATTGCCCCTTCTCCACTTAGCTTTCATATTATGTTGTTCCGAACCCAATTACATATGCATCATCATCTATGTGACATTTTTGTTGTGCTACATTGTAGAAAAGGGCGCTGCAGACAGACGCTGCTGCCCCAGAGACTAAGGTTACCAGGGGCCGATAGAGCAGCGAGGCAAAGCTCTGTTTGGCGCTCTGGGCAGGGCTTGTCGCGTCCCACCGGAACTCCGACTACAGGTAGAAGGTGGCAGTGAATCTGGGTCTGTCTGCGGCGGGCTACACTGCCGTCTGATATAGAGGCAGCAGTGTTAAATTGTAAATATTTCATAACTTTTGGTACGGTTAGTGTTTACATCTGATGCGTACCGTACAGGAGCGCACATGAATTATACTCAAGACATCCTTTTCAAATGGAGTCAGGCACACTTCAGCGTACTGTTCCTGTGAATGTTACACAGTGCTCACATTAATCAAACAAATTGGACTTTGGTGTCAAGTGTACTCAGACTGTGAAAGCAAATAAGCACACTTCCCAAAATGTCAAACTATGACTTAATATAAATAAATGTCACCTCCTGTGACTGCGGAGTTTCTTATCTTTTGCAGTTGACTTCTCTTGCAATCTCTGTAACCTTTTGGAGGTCATCCAAACATCACTTCCACGCTCCACTCCTGTTTTTTAAGCTGTGTTAATCAAGCCTCCAGTTCAATAAGAGGATTTGTTCAGCTTCAGATAGCTCTTTTAGATTCTTAGACTATATGTCTGGGATTATTTTGGCTACCTGCGGCCCCACTGGAGCTGAGGCTCTCTTCAGAAAGGCACCAAAGCAGCTCCTTGGTAAACATGAACCTCACTGCAACCTGAGACTTTCTACTTTCCCTCTGACAGCAATGCAACACAGCCAACTCTACGTCTACTGACATCAACAGCTCGACACTCAGATAAATCACACTCTAATAATCTTGTCAGTGTGTGAATATGCTACATCCACAAACAAACTGACAGGATGCAGCGTTACCATTTTCCAATAAAAGGTATATCCAGAAAGAGAATTACTGCTTTGATTAAAAACCAAACACAAAAGGAAGGGTGAGCTAGTATAGGCACAATAGATGTCTTTCAAGGCCAGATAGAGATCCATCACACATGATTTGTGGCTTACATCAGACCTGCCTTCCCCCACCTTTGTCAAAGCACTCTAAAATAGAAAAGACCTTTGCTTTAAATCAAGAGGCTGAAATCAATATAAAGAAGTGACATGAAACTGTAAGTCTCACGGCCTTCCAGCATACTTGTTGGATACAGTGTGATTTACAAACCTTTGGCAGTGAGCTAAACATTTATATATGCAGAACACATTATGCTATATCATGCTGTCATGGGTTTGCTCTAAGTATATTGATGTATGACATTAAAAGCTTGCAGAATCAGCTGTTTCTGAATTTAGACTATCAGTAGTGCAGCATCGGGTTTTTATTAGGAATGGCAGTAAGGGACTATCACTCCACCACTTTGGTCCAGAGTGAAATCTCTAAACAACTATCGGGTGCATTGCCAGACATTCATGGTCCCCAGAGGATGAAGACGAATGACTTTGATGATCCCATGACTTTTCCTCTAGCACTACCATGATGTTTTTTTTCGTATTGAGCAAAATGTCAACAACTATTGGACGGATTTCCATTAAATTTGGTACACACGTTCGCAGAGTCCCGACAGGATGAACTGTAATAACTCTGGTGATGCCAAAACTTTTTATCAATCACCATCATCAGGTCAAACATAAACTGTTCCAGTGCTTTGGAAAACCACTGACATTCCCACCAGCCTCACCTTTATTTTGTTCTAGTGCTAATTCGCAACTGTTGCCATGCTCATGCACGAAACTAAAATTCTGATCTTGGTAAACATTTAACCTTGTAAGCATTAGCAATTGTTAAAAAAAAAAAGCATTGTAAGCTCAATGGCATCCTGAAGTAAGCATTTAGCTCAAGGCAACACTGTGCCTAAGTACTGTAAATTCTTAAGATGACAGGACGCTATTTCAGACGTGCCTCAGACATTTCTGACTTTGGAATTGGACCATAACTGTAACTTAACAACAGTTCGGGTTTGAACCTCTCTCTCTCCAGCTTTTATCATTCTTGACACAACTATTTCTGTCACACAACCGAGTGCCACACAATGAATGTCTTGCAGGTTGCAGTGTTGCCAGTGTTTTCCAATGACAGTAGCTAGCACTAGCTCCAAAGTCACCCAAAGTCATCAGACGATGTCATGTGCTCATGTGCATATTGGTGAAATCATCACACATCATTAACGGAAGCATTACAATTTCTCAACAAAACTGAAGTCAAACATGTTCTCGAGCTTTGAAACTAGGTAGTGAGAGCGCCCATTTTAACTACAGAGACTCAGTACAACAGAACTCCCGTGGCAAGCAGCACCTCCTCTCCTCCTGCCTGTCCCACACCTGGTGCAAGAGGCCCCGCATTGATGGTGGAGGAGCCATGGATATTGAGTACTCTGAGCACCATGCATGGGAACAAATTACAATATTACAACTCTCACTTTTCCCCTGATGGTCTGAAAAGTCACTAAATTTGTCGCTTGTTGCGTTTCAGAAACAAAGTTGCTAAGAGGGTCTAAAAAGTTGCTAAATCTAGCAAGAAAGTCGCCAAGTTGGCAACACCGCTGCTATGATGTCAGGCTTTTCACTTTGCCTTTAAGGCCGTTCAAAACCACTATCAACACTTGCCATTACAACCTTGTCTTTAAATATCCTCAAGATGTATCATATCGTAAGACGACTCTGACATATTTTCTTTTACATGCTGTTTTGCAGACTTATTGTAATATAACAAGAAGCAGTAGCTGGATTCAGGGAGATTGGCAGTGGTGGGATAAAGCTCAGGGGCTTCCTGTCCTCACCAGGCAGTGAACTATTAGCGGAAGCACCTCTCATAGCTTTATAAATAGCAGACGCACACATAACTCAGACTGAAATACCCTCTCACCTCATCCCCTGTCTGGCATCAGCAGCAGCAGGAGAAGAAGCCCCCTAAGTTCAGCTTGGGGGCCTTCAGGACAACAGCAACCAAGAGAGATGGTATAGAAACTTTACAGAAGCCAGATTGAGTGTGGCATACTTTTACTTCCTCCCAGCATGTCTCTGAACAGGATCTCATTTCAGCACGTTCGTCAGTATGAGATCATCTTGTCACATGGGGTTGACCTTTGCTGCCATACTGAAAAGAAGCTGTAGGATTTGGGGCCGGCACAAGCCTGTACTGAAGAGAAACTGTAAAACGGAACAAAAAGACATTCATTATCAACCTGCCAGCTGTATCTGAAGCTGAATGTCTGTTCCACAACGTTCTATGATCCTGCCTTTGAAGAAGCTAGTGCAGTGTCTGTTCAAAGCACGCCTGTTCAGAGCAGTCCAATGGCTTGGCCTGTGCTTGCAGCTTTCTCGAAAATGGCTAAAACAAACAACGTCATACTTGACACTTTGGTTGGATCCTGAGCGATTCTCTCCATCACCTGCCATGACGTGGGTGTGTCAAACACCCAAGTCACTGCTACTCACAGAATACACTGATTCATGGGAAAACTCCAGGGGCAAACTTTACCATGACATTAGGAAAGGTAGACAACTGCCTCAGGCCTCCAAACTAAAAGGGCTCCAAACAGCTATTAATTTATTATGATGATTAGATATGAAATATTTGACTTATTCTAACTCATTGTGTCCAGAAATAACATACAAAAGGCCTCCAAAGCGCTTAAAAAATGCAACTCAACCATATAATCCTTACTTACTCCCTACTTCTACTTCAGAAGAAAACACTGTTCTAGTTGCTGGTTACACTGCAGATTCATATATTACACACAAAATATAACAATTAAAATATGATGTGTTATTATTTATTCAAATATCCAGTATTATATTAGACCCTAAAGTTTTTTTGCGCTTACAACGTCCCTCTTTCACTCTTCGGTTTAAGTCCAAATTTGAATGCAGGACTTTTACTGTCATTTTACTTCAGAAAGAAACATTTTTAGTCAGTGGTGTAGTGGCAGTTGATGAGGTGGGTGTAATACTTGGTAGATGGGAAGGTTACTGAGGATGCAGTGGGTATACTCTCCTATATATTCCAATGGTTTTTCGGCTTTTAGGTGGCTATACTGTAAACTGCGTATCTCCTCCACTACACCACTGTTTTCACTGTTGCAATTCTTCTACCACTGCTAATAGCCCAGCAACATTCCCAGTTGCAGAAAAAATTAAAAGTTGGCCAAAGTAAGATGGTGTTTGCCTGGGGCCCCCAAATAACTAAATGCGGGCCTCTAAAAACACACCCACTGTGGCTACACACAGTCAGAAACACTAATGAAATACACTTGGCAGAGGTATTAATTGAAAAATAGGTGTATTAGTTGCTTGATTTGACCTAACCACCGCCGTTGTAAAGCAGAGCTTGAATTAGATTAGCGAAGCGATTTGGTCTTTGAGTTGCAATGGCAGAGTGGTGCAGAGTGAATGGCAATCAGTGAGCCACAGCTGGCCTGCTACGGACGATATGATCAACTGTGAAGAGCCAAGAGTTTGGTTATGACATTAATATATTCAGCATCTAAACTGCAGTCAATGAGCTGCAGTCAACTTGCTTTGGTTGACTTGCTCAACTCTTTGCAGAGCCCTGAATCCCCGCACCCAACACTGTACAAAGTCACAGCGGCAATCTTTTTGAACGTACTCGAGGTAAATTCCACACCAAAATATTACAGATGGGAGGAGTTTTGCAGGCACATCAGATATCACGAGCCCATACACCTGCCTAGTGTGAAGTAGATTAGATCAACAGTTCTCAAGATATGGACACACGCACATACGTATGTACAGACAGACAGATATAGTTATATACTCATAACTTCTCTGATGCTTTAGGGAAACAAACAGAGAAGTGAGATGAGAGAGCATGACTAAGCTGATTTGTATGAGCACTTAAACATTATGGGCTGTGTATGCCATGACCTCACACAGCCATGAGTAAGCACAGAACAGAGCATCAAAGCAGTGATATCATTTTCACCATTGAATTTGGTGGCACAACACACAATGAGGACAACCCAGAATGACCACAGGGGACAGTAACCCACACCTTCATACTATAGCGAGAAAATGAGTCAGTGGCATCTAATTACAGTAAGTCTGAGGAAAAGTGTTTCAAGACAGCATATCAGAGGAGTAGAGATGGGAGCGATGGGAGCATCTTGGAAACTAAGCAGCCATAGAGGGCACTATCATAGAGCTAATGTACTATTCAGTCCGGAAAGATAATTGCTGTGTTGCTATCTGAATAATACCTTTCTCTGACTGAGAGTGCAATAACATCAAGTTGACATGTTTTGAGCTCCCACAGTCTACAGAGCTGATGAAATCATCATCAAGTCATCGGGGCTGTACCGGCGAGGACGCTGAGATCATGATGTATGTATTTTTTCAGGGAATTTGGCTGATTGATGAATACATGGTGATCTAATTATGTCTGACACTCTTTTACTGCAGCAATTACATGAATGAATAAAAAGCTTTGAATTATATTCCCAGCAGAATTTTATTGGCTGTCTGCCGAGTCACTGGTCAGGTCAGATTTGATTACTTTGAATAAATATTTTTATAATAATGCATCAAATGACAAAGTGCAACCATCTGAAGACAATATGAAAGGGATCAGTTGTAGTGACAGACTTACAGCACGTAGAATTATCAGAATCCAGAGCTTTCCTCTATGAAGACTTTTTCTAAAACCAATAAATCATAGCCCATACAGACGTAATCCCTGTCAGTCATCAATTATGACCCACTAGAAATGCGTGGTGGTGTATTTATCAACAGAGGCTCTGCCCTCTGTCTGTACTTTCTTCTTTTTTTGCTGTATTTGGGACGTTTATGAGTGTGTACCCCCAGACAGTGACACCATGTAGGTGAGGTGGGGACTTTATAAGAATGTAGGGACCAGGTACTGGCCACATGCTTCCAAGAGAAAGCTACGGAAATCATTAACACAGCGATGAAAAACGCAAATATAGCAAGTTGAAACACCAAGCAGTCAAAGCTCAGAAAGGCAGACAAAGGCTTTCTCTTTACACTCACTGGGGAGCACTTTTTTGTTGGACAGATAGGTGCCAGCAGTTAGCTTAGTTAGCTTCCTAAAATACTGACTTTTCCATTACAACAAATAGCGCTCCTACATTAGTAGCTTGCAGTGTATGGACAAGCAGTGTAGGGAGAGAGGGCTGAGTTTAAATGTTTTGCTAAAGCAACAATTTCTGCATAGCAGGCCTTAAAACCTTAAGACCTTAAAAGTGCTTGAGAGCGAGATTCAGCTTATTGTTTAGCTATCCTGTTTTGGTTCACTCTCACTCTCACAGCTCTCAGAAATTTGAAAATTCCTCTATTTCTTACTAAAAGGACATGGTCATGACAAAAGGTCAGAAAGCTGAAAACGGACTACTTTAATTAGCTCATGAAGTGTTTGGAGATTCTGTACGTGGCTTTCACACAAACCCTCAAATAGAAATCAGTAATAATAACCTCAGAATGTCTATCTTCAGCAGATGAAAATGAAATCATTACAAAGTCATCTATACAGACAGTAGATATGATGTCACAGCATACTGGCAACAGCATTATTCATCCCACTCTCTTCCAGTAGCCGCATCACATCAGCACATCAGTTTACTGTATTAACTGTCTCCTCCTGGCACTAACTCCTCTGGTGCAACATCTCCTCAGGAGTCTTCCCTCTCTTGCACTTTGGCCACAGCAGTGAGCCACACAATACTTTAAGCTCTTAGTCTGTTTTTAAAATAAGTTCCAGGAATGTTGCTGGACAGTGAGCAGGTTTCAGACGGTGACCTGACCCTCGCTCTGACTGTCTGTGTGTGTGTCTGTGTGAATGCTGATGTCACTCCCCTGGTCTCACCAGGCGACAGGGTGACTGCAGCCCGAGTAAACTGAGGAGCCAACGGTTAAATATGGAGCTCCAAAACAGACAGGGACCTGTAGTAAATTATGCTAACTCTTAAAAATAAAGGTCCAGTGTGGAGGATTCAGGGGGATATACTGGCATATACATGAATATTATATTTATAACTATGTTTTCCTTACTGTATAAACACCTGAAACTAAGAACCGTTGTGTTTTCGTTACCTTAAAATGAGCTGCTTATATCTACATAGGGAGCAGCACCTCTTCGGTCCTCTTGCACATGATGCAAAGCCCTTTCTGAGAGAAATCTATTCGTTTTAACCCAAACCACAAGTTTTTCCTACCTTTAACAAATAGATCCCTTTCTGGTAGAAAGCACTCAAGGAAAATTTCTCCCAACTGTGGCCCTCTTCCACAGAGTCCGCCATGTTGTCCCTACAGTGGCTCAGAACAGACAAACACTGGTCTAGATCAGGCTTTTCAGCCACAGTAGTTCTCCTACACGCTTGGTATGCAGTCAAGAGAAATTTTTCTTGAGGGCTTACTACCAGAAAGGGATCTCTTGGTTAGGTTAGGAAAAAAGTCGTGGTTTAGGTTAAAATGAATAGATTTAATGTCAGAGGGGGCTTTCTTGGAGAAAGACGAGGGCACATGTGCGCATGGCACACGGGCGAATTTTCAGTTGGCTACCTCTAAACAAAATGCCACTAAATCCTACACGCTAGATGTTTATTTACAAAGTGGTTGAATTCATTTTTTACTTATGTACATTACATCCATGTTGCATTTGTTATATTCAAGTGTGGAAAGTAGGCTAACTAAATGCAGAACTTCAGTTTGAGCTACCTGTACTTTCATTTTATACAATTTCATACTTCTACCCTATTTCATATGGGAATATAATACTTTTCAAACCCCTAATTATGATGCATTTATATTAAAATGATATAATCTATGATAACAACAGGAAAAGAAGCTCTGCAGCAGCAAAATGCTAATTAAAATGCATTATTAATCCAATATGATATTGTACTGTATGATAATGTATAGTTTAACACTCACAGGAGTCATTTTTTGCACAGTAAATAGCATATTTCTAGGGCTAGGTGATATATGTGTGTTTGTGTGTGTGTACCGTATATATATATATATATATATATATATATATATATATATATACTTTTTTTTATTTCAGTTTTTCTTTTCTTTTCTTTTTTCTTTTTACCAAAGACTGTGCCATTGATATTCCAATATTATAGGGTCGACAACCACAAAATATTTACAATTTTGATAAATAATCATCAGTAATGTGAACATAATGATTAGTTGAGTAAATAAAAGAACAGTGAAACAGTCGGAAAATAAGTTCAGAAAATTACATCACTCTACTGGGATGCAGTCTTTAAAACCACGAGAAGATAAGACTTACGACACTTTGACATCCAAGAGATGATATAGTCTCATATTACAATATCTATGTAAGACTGATATATTGTCCAGACCTACCTATTTCTGATACTCTGAGTACTTTTTGTTCATAATGTCTCTGTACTTTTATTTAAGTAGGATTTTAAATTTATGGCTTTTACTTGTATTTTTACATTGTAGTGCTGCCACTTTAACTTAAGTACAGAATGTGAATACTTCTGCCACTGCTGGTTATATTCATGTACCACATTTCTGTGCATTGCTCTGTTGCTGTTAAAAGGTAAAGGTTGACGAAAACTTTCAAAGTTGGAACCATGTAATGTCTGGCTTTAGCTGTGCCAACTGAATTTGTAGTGGAAAATGCAGCATAGCTCTTTGGGGTAATGACAAAAACTATAGATAGCCATATTATAAAACGGTCTCTCTGGCACCTCAACGGATGAAATATTAATCGCAAAGCTTCAGGAGAGGTATATTAAGTCCGTCTCTTATTTACGTTCATAAGATTTCCAGAGATTTACAGGCAGAACTGCTATAATTAATTCATGATACTAGGAGGATGGGAACAGGGCTCATGAGTGTTCCAGTCACTGAGAGACGCAGCAAAACAGCTGTTGGCAAACACATCAGAGAACAAACAGTCACACACATCTCACCCATGAATACACATACACACAGGCCTCCAGGACACACTGATATCTCCACTCCCCGTGTGTGAAGCAAGCATCAGACCTGAACTGCTCTGAAAAAATCACTTAAAAACCATTCTTCTGAAATCACTGCCTGCCAGCTGATTCAGCACAAGCTCCACTCTCATCCACTCTCCACTTACTGTAAATCATCGTCTGTTAACTCAGGCTGCTCTAGCTGTGCATACCGCACATAAACACAAAAAAACTCCTGCACCCAGTTCAGTTATGAGAATGATTTAGCAAATCCAAGGACAGTGCAGAATAGAAATGCTGACTGTAGCAGCCACACAACTCAAATTTCAGCTTTTTACCACCCCAAAAATGAAGTTTCATGGTATAGGGGAGGAACAGGTGCAGACACAAGAACACACGTTTAAACTGAGTGTGTGAGGTGCAACAAAAAGTCAAAAAGGACACACAGGGCACAAAGCTCAGTGCTGCATTCACCCACTCACCAGCTCTGAGGCTCTGGGGTAAGCTGCTGGTGAAGTGCTAGAGAGAAACCAAAAAAGGTGCCACGGTCTCCCAATTTATGCAGCGTGTGTGTAGTATCCAGATTAAAGCCCCACACTTGGCTTGAAAGGGTCAACAGAGCCCAGAGGAGGATAGTCCAACGATGAGAGGAACAAGACGAGGGGGAGACAGTGTTCCCATGTCCCAACGGGGCTGCCATAGCAGGGTGCAGGTCCTCTTAGCAGCAGAGCAAGTTCAGTTCAAGAAGGGGAGAATCCTTTTATGGCTCCCAAAGAGATAAAGGAGAAGAATCCTATGTAGTGTCCTCTGTGGATGCCTCCCTTGTTTCTAATTCTCTTTCTCTTCCTCCCCTGCTCTATCGTGCTGCCTCTCAACTCCGTTTGCTGCTGTCAGTCTGAAGAGCAGGCTGCGAAAATGTGGCCGCCACTAGTATATGTGTGTGTGTGTGTTTCTCTCAATGCATGTGCGCCTCCCCCTCCTCTATGCTCAGAGGGAGACAGAGGACAAGTGCCTTGAATAGCCCGCTCACTCCTCCCCCTCCCCTCTCTCTTTCACTCCCTCCCTCCCTCCCCTCTCTCAGCTGACATCAACACTCAAGGGACTGCTGCCAAAATACCAGGCAAGGTTGTCAAGATACTTGGAGGCAATTGAATAGAGAGAGAGAGGGTGAAAAGACAGCAGACTGTTTTATCTGTTGGAGTTCACACGGTCCAGAGTGCCTCTCTCTGTGTCCACTCGCTGCTGCAGGTGCTCGTAGATCTGAGGAGCATGAAGAGGGAAAAAACTGATGTTCAAAGTTAAAAAGCCAGACATGAAGAATCTAAAGGTTCCTCTTTACTCTGAGCTTGAAAGCGCTGACGTCTGACTTGATCTGGAATGAATCAAGGAGACAAAAGAGGCCTAAATGTGCACAGTGACCCAGGAAACTTTATTACAGACCTTTAGCTGTGACAGAGCAGTGAGACATAATCAGGAAAACTGCAGGACTCCAACACAGCACATCAAGTGTTATTTTATGTATTCCCTGATGTGAATTATAAGTGGTTTACCTCAATGATTTTCCGTACAAGTAGCTCAAACAAACAGCTTAATGCCAGCCTACCTCAGTCATGCCCTCTCACCCACAGCTGCTGTTTTAACCAGCTGATTTCTGTCTCTCTCGGGTCAGTCTGTGTGCAGCTGTCACTGTGTCACCTCAACTGTTCCACACAATAAACCTCACACACACAACAGTTGCACACCAACAACGTGAGAAAATGAGGTGCTTTTGTGTGTCACCTTCTCAGTTAGGATTTTGGATAATAAAATAAAATGCTTAGAGGGATGTGACTTAAGATTTCATTGAGCAGTGAGGTTTTATAGATGAATATTCAACCTCAGTTACCAGAAAAAACGTTAGATTTGCACGTTATTGTGTAGCAGATACGTTGAAACCTAATGTTTGAATAGCATTGTTGTTAACGTGGTTAGGTTTGCGCACAAAAACCATGTTTATGGTTAGGAAAAAATCAGGTTTTGTCTCAAAATACTCAGTTTTGTGAGCTCAACCGGCAGGAAAAGCAGTAATTTCTCAGTAAAAGACAACCGCTTTTTGTGCCACTATCCCCACCAACGGGTCGCTACACAGCACCCACATTTGGAGTCTAAAAGGTCATTGGAAACATAGCAATGACTCGCTAAAATACAGCCAGTTTGTTGTCTCTTAGTCTCGAACAGCTTGGCTGGCATCCACTTATAGATTATGTTACTTTTGAAATGTTGACATGATACATATAAAGGTGTAAATGTAACATATTTGGGGTTTGCAGAAACGTACGTTTTCTTCTAGCGCCTGGGCTGGATGTTCATATTTCCATTCAAGTGTAAAACATTTTATTTGCAGCTAAACGTGCAAGATGAATACATTTATTTTTGAACTTATCCCAAAGGTCTGACTTGTGTGTGCAGAAAGGATCACATCACGGAGGTGATATCAGAAAACAAAGACGTTGAATGAAGATTTTATATGGATGACAGAGGTTGGAAAACGCTGCGGGACCACAACAAATAAAAATGCACTTCTACTTTTTACACTGCCAAGAAAAAAACCTTGTGCGTAATATAGGCTACACTCTATTAGGTACAGCACTCTATTAGGTACACCTATACAACCTAATGCATTCCAGTACAACAGGTTTTGTAGTTACTGAGTATATCCTCAGTTTTAAATAGCTTGTTTTCTCCAGTTGACTAAACCACGTGATGGACTTTGTTGGTGTGATTTTATTATCTGAAAATTCAGCTAAGATGTTAGCTTTGAGCTTTGACAAAGAGGCAGCGAAGCTTCTTAACAAAACTTGCACATTAAGGAGGATTATAACTGACCAAAGATTAGTGTCTCTGGGTACTATCATCAAGGATGAGTCCCTCTCATGTGATCATGCTGGCATCATGTACCAGCTTCTGCTGTCAAACCCTCTCTGCCCCCTGCTGCCTTTATGTGGTATTAAGAATAAGAGCTGATGAGCTTTCACTGTACACTCAGATGCCTCTTTACACCTTGCTAAAATAATACAGTCTCATCTGATGCTGCTGAAATGTATTGTCTTATACTGACAGGTGTTTCTATTTCTTGTTCACTTTATTTACATCAATAATATCTGATGAATTACAGTCCAGCAGCACCACAAGCTCCATCTTTACTGCAGGATTGTTTTCATTAGGCTACATTGGTTTTAGTTAGAAACCCAATACACTGGCACCTGAGGAGTGGCTTCACAAAAGGACTGTGCAGCTTTTGTGGCTGCTAAACCTGCAGAGATATGACAAAAAGAAACTGTCTGCAGAGAGTTGGTGGGAACTGAAGCACACTGAAAGCACTTGGATATTACATCCCAAACGCAGTTTCTCTCTGCCCTGTTAAGATTCAGCTGCAAAACGTTATTGCCGTGATTGTGCTGTAATATCATTAGTGCAATATCTTTTGTGAATTGGACCTTAAGACAGTAGACGGGGCAGATACCAGTTGTGAGTGATGCGCTATTCATGGTGCCATCAGCATTCTTTGTGAATTCACTCCTCAGTGTATCTACAATTTCAGAATAAGATATTTTAGGTATTTACTGTAAGCTACTTTGAGACCAATGCTAATGTCGGCATGCTAACAAGTGCACAGTGATGATGCTAACATTAAGCTGGTATCAGTGTTCATTTTATTGATGAAAACTATGATAAAGATTTTACGTCACTGACTTTTTTTCCGTGGCAAAAACAAGACGATGACTAAAACTAATAAGCATTTTCGTCTCAAGACTAAGACTAAATCTAAAATAGCTATCAAAATTAACACTGGCTGGTATAAAGTTTGCCATGTTCATCGTCTCAGTTTAATGTGTTAGCATGCTAACATTTGCTAATTAGCACTAAACACAAACTACAGCTGGGGGTGATGAGAGTATGTCATTAGTTTTGTTGATATTTGGTCATAAAACAAAATCTTGGACACATTTGAATATTAAATCCATGAAATTCATCATGAGGAGGACGTGATTGTGTGTCCCAAATTTAATTGAAATCCATCCAATCATTGTTGAGATATTTTACTGTAAATGAGAAATGTCAACCTGCCACTGGCGCTAAAAGAAAAGTGGACAAAGCTGGTAGGATCCATCCTCTGGGGATAACAAATATCATGGCAATCCATCCAATAGTTGATATTGGATAGATGAGATATTTCATTTAAATCTGGACCACAGTCACCAATCAACCACCACTGCCAAACCTTGAGTCATGCAGCTAACATTTCGGGGTTTTTTGTACCTTAAATAGATCATTTGTTAGCAATTATCTTAAGAGATGGAAAAGATGTAAAAATAGCAAAACATGAACACAGTTGGAAACTTGTTATCACTCATCTTCAATGATGGAAACTGATTTAAAAATACTGAAAGATAAATAATGCTGTCAAGTCTGTTTGTGTTTCCAGGCATGTGGGGAAGTTCAGCATGCATGTATCTCCTTGGAGCATCTTGGCCGCAGTGAGAGCACGCACTGGGGAGTTTGTCAGCAGTTGCTCCCACACACAGCTCACTGACTCAGTGTCCTGAATAAATATCTCAAACCTGATCAAAAGGCTGATTTCTGATATCCAAGAACATAGTGTGACCCCTGTCCACTCTCTGTATGCTGGGCAGCTCCGACTTATAAATACCAGAAGGACGCCACAGAGCAGAAGAAAAGGAGGAAGAAGAAAGGAATGGTGTGGGATGTCGAGAAAATGCTGCAAACATCCTAATGGCAGCTCGGGCAGGAGGCCAGACAAGAATGCCTTCAGACAGAACAAAGCACAGTCAGAGGGAAGGACGGAAGAAAGGGATGGAGAAGAAGGGAGCAGAAGTGATGGCTGGCCTTAAAGATTATCTGCCACAACGTCCATGACACCGGCGAAGTGCTCATTAGTAGTCTGAGCCACACCTCAAGGAGAGATCTTATTTTAGACGGCGAGCGGGGAGCAGTACACACGGAGGCAGGGTCGTTTTTCCTGTTATAGCGCCCCTCCACTTTGATGACTGAGACAGCCGCAGTCAGCACTATTACTGTATTGATTAATGGATAGTGTGGGATGCTATAAGAGGGAGTGGTGCTGGTTATTATGGGATTAAATGAAAGCACGCCCACTCGGGCTATTTAACTGCACATGATCCCAAAGGAAGTGGCCAAACTGAGCACAGTGGTTTTGTCAGACTGCAGATAACAACATTTAGCTACAACTTTATGGATTTATGTAACACTGATTAAATTTTTTGAGGACTTAAGAAGCAAACTAGTAAATTTCTGCTTTGTTTTGATGCATTGCTGCAAAGCTCCACAAGGTTTTGTGTCCTAAAAACTCCTCATATAATCATCATTTATGCACACACTGCTGAGACAAATAACTAACTCCTTACTAGAGACAGCAAACAACTAAACATCTATAACAGTATGTAAGTATAATCAGGAAAATGTAGCTGAAATATGCAGTAGTCAATGCAGAAAAATGCCCCCTGTGACTGTTACACTTGTATATCATTAGATTATTACTAGTCCATACCCATTGAGTACAGCATACCATACCATGACTTAGTCATACCAAAAATTAGGAAAACCCAACATTCAGCCACAGGGGGAGCCACAGCGATCGGTCGCATTTTAGCCATTTTTAAGCATTTTTCTGTTGTTATAGCGCCACCCAGTTGCCAATTAGAGTAAAATTTCTCCGGTCCTGTTCTACATATCTACCAAGTTTAGTAACAATCCATATGGCGGTTAGGCCTAGATAAGAAATTAGCTCTCTAGCGCCCCCATTTTGTTTGATGGGGTCAATAATGGAGGGGTCCCCTCAGATTATGTGTGGTCATATGCCTACAAAGTTGCGTGGTGATCGGTGAAACCCTTGAGATGTTATACACCTTTATGTGATGAGCCACGCCCTGCGCAATATTCATTGCCTTATAGAAGCTCAGTTTTAGTAAGTTTTCCAACTTTTGCCAAGAGGGAACTTTAGATATTGGTCCCTAGATTATGTTCACCCAGTGCCATGCAGATCGGTCAAACTTTCTAGGAAGAGATCGATTTTAAGTGTTTTTCAAAAAATTCAAAATGGCGGAAAATCTATATAACTGGAAGTTAAGGGTTCTTAGGCAAATTTGTTCCTCACGAGGAGAGGCATCTCTGTGCAAAGTTTCATGTCTCTACGACATACGGGGCATGAGATATGCCCATTCAAAGTTTGCAATTTCAATCGGTTGCTATAGCGCCCCCCTTTGGCCAATTGATGTAATATTGCTTCATTCGCATCCTCCCATCACCCTCTACCACTGTGCCAAACTTGCTGCACATGTCTAACAGTGTCCCGGTGATTAAGGGCTGACCTATTGTGTAGCTGCAGATGGGGTCCACTTCCTTCCACAACCAAGTGTTGGAGCTGTTTGGGCTACACATGGGTGACAGGATTCCGTCAGTGTCATTTCCAACCTTACCTTGGAGCACTTGCACTCCTCTACAAGACTATACAGAGGGAGCTCCAGAGGGCCTTTTCCATACAGCCCTGTGCTGGTAATGCACCTGGGGAGACCAAGCCAAGTTTTGGCAAATAAGCCGATCATTCTCTCCAGTCTGTCAACCTTTGAGTCTACTGTTTTTGTAAAGAAAATAGTGAGAAATGCGGTTACAAGTTCTCAGAGCTCAATATAAAATTCAAAATTTAAAAAATTCAATAAATTAAATTAAGTTAAATCAAATCAAATTAAATCACATTAAACTAAATTAAATTAAATTAAATTAAATTAAATTAAATTAAATTAAATTAAATTAAAAATTAATTAATTAATTAAAATGAAGAAAAGCAGCAAATTCTCATTTGGGAAGCTGGAACCATGAAATGCTTTTGCATGAAAAAAAAAAAAAAAGATTAGCCAATTCATTTTCTGTCAATAAACCTATGATTAATCATTTCAGCTGTACTTGTTAATACTGCTGTGTGGTTTAATTCAAATCAAAATGTTCAGTCCCTTTTACATGGGACTTCAGACTAATTATACAGTTGATACCTCTGTATATTCTCACCCAGCTAATGAGCCGACACAAGGTTTACCTCAGTGCTGTGGTACTTTGGATTCTCTCCGCAGTCACTGAAAAATTAAAGTTATATATTACAGTAATTAAAGGCAACAGAGGATGACACAGTGTTTTTATGGTACCCATCAGACTCAGTTTATAGTCTGCAATCGTCCCTAAAAATAAAACAGGACAACTAACCATGTATCTTTACAGCACCTGTGATTTTAACCCTGGACTCACAAGTATTCATCATCACAATGAGACAGTCAGAGGTTTATTGTCTGGCATGTAAAATAATTGATAACATGACTTTGCAACTCCAGTAAGCAGCACACAGTTTCCCACTGGTTCCTTTGCTATACAAAACAAAATCAGGTTAGAGGCGACCTCTAGTGGCAGATGCACTTTATTAAAAAAAGAAACATTTTCATCATACATGTTTCATCATAATTTCACCACAGTTTAAGTCAAACAGGGTGTAGGGTACACACATCCAAAAAAATCTAACTAACTACTGAAGCCAAGAATCACACAAACTGTACAAACTGTAATAAAAGCTCCCGAAATCCCCAAATTCCTCAGTTGTTCTCAGAATAAACACAGACAGAGTGCAACAATTAAAGTGATGTTTGTTCAGAACATGTGAATGGATCTAAATTGCAAAGAAATACTGAATTTTTCAGAATAAATATCACCTTAACTGTTATCCCATGCTTAATGTAGCCTATTTGTTTGTTGTTATATAATTTGCTTTATTTCTTTTATTTTAATTTTTTTATCTTCTTTTTTATCCTGACTTGAAATGTGTGTTTTAGTTCTTGTGTTTCTCTCCTAAAATCCAACATTTCTTCAACACTAAACACAAAAAGTAAGGACACTGCTTAACAAATGGCCATAACTGAAGCATTATTCATAAAGGTTTACCCGTAAAAAGCAGCAGCAGCAGCAAGATATAGCGATACATTAAAGTAGTTTATATTGCAAACACATTACTAGAAAAATGCACTTTTCCCGAGATATATTTGGATTTAACACCTTGCAAAGAGGGTTTCTACCGTATCAACACACCATAACCCACACATTTCACATGCCTTTGACAGTGGTGGTGCAACCAGGGTTTCAAGGCATGTAGTGCTCTAACCATGCAGATCAGGAGTAAGCAGGGTTGTAGGGCAGCGGTGCATTGTCATTTGAAGGTGGCGCTGATTCTAAAGGCGGGCCGATGAAGTTCACCATCGGCATCCCTGGATTGAATCCACCTTGACCGTGAGGTGGATTATCTAAAAAGAAAAAATCACATATTTGGTTTGTTACTGTATCTGTCCCACGCCCCCTTTTTTAACTAGCATGGCCGACCTTGAGGTAAGGAGGAAGGGCAAGGCAAGTTTCAGTCTATTAATCATATTGTTGAATTACATAATTTGTGTTTAAAGTAAACTAGTAAACATGTAAAAAAAAATCATATAAAAGATTGACAATGTTTACGCAGTATTTTTAGAAAAGTAATCTATCCATTGGAATGGACAGCGGATCTGAGTCACACCGGAAAATCTATAGTATAGGGAGATCCTGTTCTGATTTGATTTTCTAATGTTACAGTCAACCTGTACTGCATTTTATTGATTATGTACACAGATTATTAATCTCAGGAGGTTTTCAACATACTGTTTTCTGGAGATACTTCGAAAATTTAGGATATTTTGAGTTGTGATGACAAATACAAAACAATATATAACATGTTTTAAAGCATCACTTTATTTATTGATATGAGTTACCTATTAATGAAAAATAAATAATCTCATGTTTTTGCTGCATTAATATTTTTCCTCCATTGGAATACACAGGAAAAAATAATACCTAAAGTATCCAAACCAATTTATTATTATTATTATTAATACATTTAATTTACTTTAATTTAATTCTATTTTATTTTATTGTATTTTATCTTATTTTATTTATTTATTTAATTTGCTAATGAGAAGTGAGAGTAAAAATCCAGCTTTACAATATTTTTTGTGTTTGAAACATAACTGGGTTCTGAATGGGTCAAAAGTTTATATGATTTCCCACTAATACTTGGGCACTGTAGTTTTTAGCAAACATTTCTCCATCAGGAGTGAATAGCAGATTTGTTTGGGGCTGTTGTCAGATACTGATTCATACACATCTGGTGCTCTGGTGAGTTTTGTCAACAACAGGACTGTGCATGTCAGACTGAATCAAACTAAATCGCCCATGACCATGGTAATGTGACCCAAGGGTGGCTCCTTGTATGTTTTTAAGTAGGGAGGGTCCGCTAGTTACAAATGTGTTTTTCCCCATTCTGTATCACCAGTTCAACTTTTATTGTAAACACTATCCTCAAACATAGGACTCAACTGGATAATGTGATAAGCTAATAGGGTTATGTTATCGGGCTAAGTTTTAACTGATTTCAACTTACGTTTTAAAAAATTAAGGATTTATCCAAAGGTCAAAATACCACAGTACCCTTGAGCCTTGACCTCCACATTTTTTTAAATACACAACCTTGTAACTTTGACCTTTTGTAAAAGAAAAAAAAGGTATTTTTTCATCTTTGGTATTGATTATTTGATCAAGGGAGTTTCTTCCAAGTCGTAGAGTCTGTGAGTCAAGGAAACTTTTACTTTGGTAACCAGGGGCACCCGAAAAAACTCCTCCTACTTTGGTTTTGGACAACAGTGGAGCTCCATAGTACAGAGAAATATGATATATCAGACTTTAGACATAAACACAATACTCATTAGTAAGATACATTACTTGTAGGTTTTGGTCTCTTCATCAGTTTTGTTGACAATAAAAAATAAACAATGTGTTTCTAACCCTTTAAATACATAATCACAACACCAACTGATACATAACATCAACTGGGTGAAATCCTCCAAGCCTGCTACACCTGGAGGCTCTATAAAACCTATCACCAGATTAAATGTTGGCATTGTATGTCTGTGCAAACCACAGATATGTTACATTTGTACGTTTAATGTATAGCAAATCTGTGAAACTGTGAAATTTCATGCTGTGACAGCACTGTGGCTAACGTGTGGATAGGTTCAGGCACCAGAAACACTTGTTTAGGGTTAGGAAAATATCATGTTTTGGCTTATAATACCTGGTTTGATCGCTACAAACACTACTGGACATGTTCTGAATTGTCTTTTTGTGTGTTTTATGTCACTGTCCTTCATCACCGGAACATCTTAGCTAAAGTGGGACAGCCAAACGGCAACCTCTGAGGCTGAAAAAGAAGCCAACGTGGAAGTGACAAAAACCGAACTTGAGGTTTCAAAACAGCAGTCCACAAACCAATGGGTAACGTCACAGTAGCTACATCCATTTTTATATACAGTCTATGGTGACAGCATTATTTAGGTAAACTGTGACCTCGTGTTATGCTTTGTTTTTGCTATAAAACTACATATATCAACTGTTACCAGCATGCCTGTAAGTCACACCCCAAACCTGATTGCAGCCATAGTCCCCCCACCCAAGCACTGAAGTCTATGAACTCCAGTCAGAGAGAGACATTAAGGTAAATATAGATTAGCTCACCTAAATGGCAGGCTCATCCTTTAGGCTACATTGACATCTAACTTTTAAAATCAGTGTATCCCCACCGTACCTATTAATGAGTGAGCTTCCTGATCCCTGATTAGCCTACACAATAAAATATTGACATGATTAAAATAGTGATGAAAATGGAAACATGAAATAGCTACATTCAGACAAGAGTGATTGATAGGCTACATGATTAAAAAATCCTGTTGAATTGTGTTGTTCTGATTACATGATTAACACATTGACAAGACTGAGATGAAATGCTGATAAAAAATAATCCTACATGTGGTCTGAGCTATGTGATACGACATGAAACGTACACGTCACATATCAGTAGGTTGCAGAAATGTACAATACCAACATTTTTTTCTGACGACTGGCCTGCTACTTCTTAAATTTATAAATGTCTGAAAATAACTCACTTCCTCCCATGTATGGTGGCGGTGCTGAAGGGTTGGGCAGGCCTCCAAATCCAGGCTGGCCGGGTACGGAGTGGTAGCCCCCCGGGTGGGACGGGTAATTATTGGAGGGGGGGAAAGGAAGCTGGGGCCCGCTGATCATGGTGGGGGGAGCTGTTGGTGAAGTCATACATTCAGTTTGATTTGAAAATAAGGTCCATATAATTTTAACAAAGCCAAGCTGTTTCTATACTTTGTGCTAAGCTAAGCTAACTGGCTGCTACATATTCACCATACAGATGTGAGAATGACATGAAACCTTTCATCTAACTCTCAGCAAGAAAGCGAATACGCATATTTCCCAAAATGTCAAACTTTTCCTTTAACTGCTTGCACATATAGTATATTAAAAGTTGTACACTGTAGAGCGTGCACAAACTAAACTGTGACCAAAAATGTGTCCTACCCTGGGACCCTCGGCTGCGTCCTTTTCGACACTTCTTGTAGAACAAGCAGCAAGGAGCCATACAGCAGATGACGACACCCACACAGAGGATGATGGGAAAAATAGACCCTAAGATGCTTCCAAGGAGCGTACCAAGTTTGCTTTTCCCATGGCCACTCCTGAGGAAAAAGACACAGAAAAAAAGCTATTTCAGTTTCTTAAAAATGTTGAAATCGTTTCTCGTATTGCAGCTGTCTTGTGTTTTTTTAAACACAGGTTGGGAGCAGGAGCACACCCTTTAGAGCAGCGTTGTTGGTCTTCTTGACTAATCCGATATGATCTGTCACTGCAGCAGGATCTTTGATAGCAGTTTCCACAGCAGTAGTAATTGCCACATTGCTGACCTCGATGTTGGTTACCATTTGTGTCCACGTAGCTGGTGCAAATTTCAGCTGTAAGATATATAGCACGAGGTGAGGTGAAGACAGGTGAGGGTGGGAGGTTATCTAAGGTGTTACAGTAATACAAAAACTGGTAACAGATTAGTTGCAAATACATGTACACAAGCTCAAAACAGGTGTCATCTCCACTAAAAAGTAAAATTAAAGTAGTTATGAAACTGCGGCAATCAACTGACTGAACTTGACTGAGTCATACTGGTTTCACTTTGTAACCGTCTGCATTTGACTGAGGACAGCATAAACATCCTATACCTGCTGATAAAAACACCAAAATAAAACTCACCCCATACAGTCTGGATCAGGAGCGAACACAGGACGCACACAAGACAGAACAAGACCCTTGAAACCATAACTGCCATGATGTAGTGTAATAAGCAAATGCGTCTTACTCTGCAGTGAGACAATTGTTTCAACCTGTCCGTCTGTCCCACCCTTAGCAAGCAGCCCTACAGCATTCCTCAATTCATGAGGAGGACTTGTCACTGGAGGATTTATGAAAGATTTTTTTGCAAAAGGGAGTGCTCCATATAAACGAGTCAAGCATGAGCATAAAAACTGTGTCACAACAACTAATTCAATACAGACGAACAAGACAAGAAACCGTTGCATTTAAATACAGTCAAGATGTGTGTGTGTCTTTTTATACTGGCTGTATTTCACCTCTCTTTAGCTGCACACACTCAGTTAAAATGAACTTTTTAAACTATTTTTTTGCAGGTTTTACATTGATCCCCCCTCTATGGTAATAAAGGAAACCCTTAAAACTGAAACCAACTATAGAAATTCATGCCACAGGTGGATGTGCTGTAGCATTGCTACTTTTCAGTTCCTTTCCCTGTGCGGTTAGGTAATATGTGGATCCACCCAAACTTGCTTTGAACAAGTGTTGTTTATTGCCTCCACCCACTCTCCTCTGAGCTGCTCTTTGATTCTCCAGCACTTATAACTTTCCCCATTTCCCCCTCCACGCCCTCGATAGTGTAGTATAGTGGAAATGTATTTAGGTCCTTGTTAGCAATGTTCCAAAATAATGATAAAGAATAAAAAGCCATAAGGCTTTCAATTAAAAGGGAAAACAAAAAATATAGAACAAAAAGATGCAGGCTGAAGCTTAAGCTTATTATGCATGTGCTTTTTACTTAGTATATTCTCAACTCATTTACTACTGGGCTTAAGTCATACATATATTAGGGCATTCTGTCAGGACAGTAGTCACCATATACATTATACATAGACCCCCCCCCCCCAATTTACAACTGAAAAACAACAAAAAAAAAACGTGTTTTTTTTTCATTGCTATTCTATAATATTAACTAAACATAACAAATCCCCATTGTTATTGCTATCAGTTCAAGTATTGCAGTTCTGCGTGTGGTTTGTCCAAGTGGAGTTGCCATAGCAGAATGCCAAGGCTGGTTGCCATGGTTGCGATCATATGGGTAACATTCCAGGCAGGCAATGTAAATTTGTCTCTCTATTCATTACTGAATAAAAGTGAAAAAACGAGAATGTAATATGAGCGTTACGTAGGCTATATTGTAACTGTTTATTGTGATTTTGTTAAGTGTTATGAAATTATTGTTTTGCAATGTTGCACCGAATGTAACCACGTTGTAATAGCTAGCTGGCTAGCTAGCCAACTAGCTAGCTCACAACAAGCCTGCGTGAAGTTTGAACTTGGAAGTGTCTGTCATAACGTTAGCGCTGCATGTGTAATTTCACAGTGAGTCGTCATGAGCAAGAGGAAGGGTGGCAGAGACATTCAGCTTTTTTTTGGCCAGTCTCAGAAAAGAAGCAAAGCAAGAGCAGTGAGAAAATGAGTAGCGTTACCCTATCAGTCGGATTATAGACGTAGCGTTAGTTATACGGTACGGTAGCGTTAGTGCAAAAAATGAGTCAGTGTTTCTTGATATAAAAATTATTGTCATTCAGATCAGAAATGGTTTGTAGGCTATCTGAGCAAGAGACACCACTTGTTATCTGATAATATTTCTTCCATGTTCACTTTGGTCTGTTTGACATTCAAAAAAAAAAAGAAACGTATCTCATGTGTTAATGAATTTGTACATATTTTACTTTAGAATTTCAATGCAGGAAGTAAGGGTGTGTGTCTTTGGGGGGGTGGGGGGGTGCAGATTTGGTCCCCCCCAATGTTGACGCCATGGCTTAAGCCTTGCGTTCTGTTCTTATTCCTGGCTAACATAAGTCAGTTGCTAATGTGCTTGTCTTATACTAATGACTCTACAGAGTAATTATATTCATATTCTTAAAATTTCTTCCATTCTTCTTTTCAACCATGTTAGTTCAGACTGAAACATCTCAAAAACTACTGGCCAGATGTTTTCTGTTAGTGTTCCCTGTTTCATGTTGTTCATTCATGTTTAATCTGTTTCCTGTTTTATTTTGTAGATTCTCTCCTCATGTGTTGTGTCTGGTTTTACTCCATCTTTGTGTGTTTTCCCACCTGTTGTCTGTCACACCTGTCTCGTTAGTCCTTCCCTGCTCTTAGAGTCACACCTGTTCTGTGTTAGTCTTGTTTGCTCCGCCCTAGTGTTCCCCTCCACACCCTTGTTGTTAGCCAACCCCCATTTCCCTCCTTTTGCCTGTGTCCTCCTACTCCAGCTGTGTCTTGTTCTTGTGATTAGTTTTCTGCATATATATATACCTGTGTGTTTCCCTTTGTTCCTCGTCAGTTCGTCCTTCCTTCATTCCTGTGTTTGTCCCAGTCTGCATGGTGTCCTTTATTCCTCAAGTTCTTTTCTGTATGCATCTCTAGTTGGTTTTCAGTTCAGTTTTAGTTCTTCTTTCATTTGGACTTTTAGTTACCTGTCTGTTCTGGGTATTTTTTAATCAGCTGCATTAAAGCATGCTTTTTGTTAAAACTTCAACCTGCCTGTTACTCTGCACATGGGTCCTCCCTGAACTGATTTCTCAAGCCATTTGAGATAATAACATAAAAATGTGTACATTATTTAGGAAAAACATGATAGATGCCATGAAAAAAAATCCTGTGGAGGCTACATCCTATTTTGTGTCTAACTGTTCTCTGTCTTAATCATTCTCAATGATTGCGATGAATGCGTTGCAGAGCCTGAGGATGGTTGTAACAGTATTGACATTTCTGGGGATGTTTGTAACATTTTTGACATTTCTGTCTATCTTAGAGCTCTTTTAAGCCTGTGCGTTCAAACCATAGACCTTTCAGTGCTCAAGTAAATACAGCATTGAATGTGGCGCCCCGTTCCTTCGTTTGACAGTTGGTCAGTGGCACATGAAGCCAAAATGGTTCAAGTGTCATGTATAAAATCATCCTGATGATCTGAGCTTCTTCTGTACTGTGAAGCCCATAGAGCAAGCACACTAGTTACTTGTGGCAGCTGAGCTATGCCGACTACAACAGTGCAGCCAATTTCTGGTGGCTGGTTTAGCACTGCGCGAACTTCAGTGGGGAAAAATGATTTAATCTTGCAGCTCTTCTAGAGTTTGTACATGTTATTGGCGCGAATGGATTAAATCCTGATGGTGAAACGAGTCATTTCGTGGTGGTTGTGAGGCTCAAAAAAAAAGTATCCATGATTTACAAGCGTTTCTTTTGCCATTGAAGTCAATGGGAAAAAGTCTTTTTGGGCCGCAGGACATCATGTGACGGACCCTCGAAATTGCAGTACCACTGTTTGGCCACAACGAAAACTGAATGCAAAGCCTGGCGCACTTCTTGCTGGCCTGGTTCAAACTAGTTACATGTGTCTGCTATTAAATAGTGTAGCTGTTTGCTCTGTTACAGAAACAGAAAATAAAACACAAGGAGTAAATGTTACAATTCACCCCATAGATTGGGATAGTTGGAACATAGCCTGAGGTGAAAAGTAGCATTATGAAATAAGGATTATGACAAACACCTAAGATATAATAGTTTAACACTTAAATGACTTTTAAACATAGGTCTAATTGGTGTGTGTTTCTGTGTGTCTTTACTGCAATCGTGTATGTGAGCCAAGTCTATTAAAACTTTGTTTGGGGTAGATTCTGATATTTTTCCTACATGTTGTTACAACTAACCCAGACTCAGGCTGCCACACACCTGCTTACCTCACAACTAACAGCTGAAACACTAGCACTGACATCTTGCATGAAAGATATTTACATTGGCAAATAATCAACGTGATATAAGTTTGATAAATTTAACAACAGAGCAGGCAATGTTTCTACAAGACATTAATATTTGGTTTAATTTAGGTTGTGATGTCAGGTGACCAAAATTCAATGTCAGGACATCTAATGTCAATTTCAAATTGAAGTAGAATACTGACGACTGATGACGGTGATACTTTGTTGGTTTTATGGTGTGCTGTTAAATAACGTAAATCCATTGTCTTTTAAATGTCTTATATGCCAACGTCATCTTGACATAGAATGACTTGCACTGATCCTCTCCATCATCAGGTCACAATTTTAATTTGTCTTATACCTACACCCCCATGGAGAAATCAGGAAATCAAACAACTGAAAAGATACTGCAGGAGTGCTGAGAGAAGATGGAGAAAATCAAACCTAACAGTCCACTACGAAATATTACGTCAACACCTCAAAACCTACAATAACGCAGTCAAACAGGCAAGAATTTCCCACTTCAAAAAACTAATCTCTGACAATAAAAACAATCCCAAATTCCTCTTCGCCACAATTGATATTTTAACAAACAGTAATTTTAACAGATCACCTAAGACAACAACCAATGCCCTTTGTGAGGACTTTGCAGACCACTTCAGAAGTAAAATCAATTACATCAGATCCAGTCTTTTTTTGTTAAAGATATTTTTGGGCATTTTTAAGCCTTTAATTGACAGACAAGTGTGAAAGGGGGAGAGAGAGGGGGAGTGACATGCAGCAAAGGGCCACAGGCTGGATTCGAACCCGGGCCGCTGCGGCAACAGCCTTGTACATGGGGCGCCTGCTCTACCACCAAGCCACCGACGCCCCAGATCCAGTCTTTTATCACAACAGATTTTAACTGTCGACACACCTGGATCATTGCTTTTACCTGA
>NC_065529.1:32769003-32841918 GCF_006386435.1 Epinephelus moara | reverse complement strand
TATCTCTATGTGGGGTGGGAGGGTTGGGTTTTCTCTTTTCTTTTTGTTTTCTGTTTTGGATCTTTGTTGTTTTTAACCTCTGTGAGGCACTTTGTGTTACTGTTGTATGAAAAGTGCCATATAAATAAAGTTGATTTGATTTTGATTTGATTTATACTTTGGTTTGTGACTTCATACTTGCAAAGTACATCATAACACAATAACATTTCCACCAGCCTCAGCTATGTTTGGCGTTAACCAGCAAATGTAAGCATGCTAACATGCTACAATTCAGATGGTGAACATACACAGCAAACATAACACCAGCTAAACATCAACATGTATTTGAGCGCACATCCGAATGCTGACATAAGCATGCAGGTCAAAGCACCTCGGCACTGAACTTGTATGGCTGCTCAGTGTTGTTCTTATCTGAGGGTCTAAAGATACCCAACTCTGCTAAAGACAGAAGGTGCCGTACATTGTACAGAATAATTTGTGATTTTGACTTTTATAAATGAGACTGATATATGTTCTGTGTCTTGGTCTTGTTGTGTATTCAATTATGAAGTAATATAAAGGTGTAGTTTAGGGGTTACCTTTACTATCAGAAGAGTCATTTTTGGCCCAAAAAATCTGTCTCCATAAGTTTAAATGAGCATTCATCAATTTGTCTTACCACAAGATGGCTACTGTGCAGTCAGCTATTTATGATTATTTGCAGCAAAAGCAAACAAATCTGTCAACACACTATTAAATTCTCTATTTTCCTCAAAGACTTTAACTTTTGTCGGATTTGAAATCTGTAGCCTCACTAGGGTGACTAAAACTAACCACCACTGTCATGGTTCAGCAAAATTTAGAGGGAAAAGGAGCTAGAGCGTAGACTGAATGACGCACAATTTAGTTGACGAAATGTTAAAACATTTTTTTATTTGGTGTATAGATACACATTTTTATATAATTGGAGAATATAAGAATCACTTTAACCCTACAAGAATAATAAATGATGATTAAAATTTGAATAATAATAACCATTACCTCTATATAAAAATACATGTTTTTGTTCCCTGGTGGCGCATGACAAATGTTGTATTACTCTGTAAAACTTAATCATTTCCTCTTTTTTTTTTTTTAAGAAATACATATCCATTTCTCATTTCCATATATTTTTTGTCAAAGTTAAACGGGGCCACCGGAGAGGTGAGAACCACATGGAGCTGTAGGTTGCTTACACCTGGTCTAGTGTGTGGGATTAGTGGCATCTAGTGGTGAGGTTGCATTTTGCAGTTAACTAATATCTCCCATGTGCCAAATGTGTAGTGCAACAGTGGCTGGCACCGTAACACGAATGGCCATATCTAGGGACAGCATTTGGTTTGTCTGTTCTGGGCTACTATAGAAACATGGCGGACTCTGTGGAGGAGGACCTGCTCCATATATGGACATTAAGAGTTATTCTAAGGTAACAAAGGATTATTAATTTCAGGTGATTACACACTAAAGAAAACACAAATACTAATATTATATTCAATTCCTGATAATACATCCAAAATCCTGCACACTGGACCTTTAGCCGTTTGCATGAGTTGTTAAGCACACACACAAGTGCACTTTGAGTTATCACCTTCAACTCTGAAAATCCAATAACCAAGGTTGGGGCAAACAGAAAATATATATTTTATTGAACTCTGCAGAGGAAGTGGTGGGTTCTTAACAAAATAAAAGTAATGTACATACATCTCAAAGTAGCATCAATGACAATTATTCTTGGACGAGAAACACAGATGGAGCAAGAATAAATCTCTGCTGCTGTCTGTCCACACAGAACACAGATGGCTATTATCCACACACACGCACGCACACACAAATAAAAACACTCCAACTAAAGTCATCTTGAAGAAACAACACTGGCCGAAGGACAATCACAGGTAAACACATTTATAAAGACAGAGTGCAGAGAAAAAGGCAAGCAAATAGGAAGTACAGACGAATCACTCAGGACACATGCACATTCCTCACAAATTAACTATTTTGCAAATTACAAAGACGTGAGAACATTAGACGTCTTTCGTTAGCTGACATGTGGTTTCTCGTGTCGGCTGGTAAAATAAAATAAGCCACTGCATAGATGTGACTGAAGATCACTCTGAAACCTGCACCTGTGACACTCACATGTAATGAGACACTGAAATGGAATAGGTACTACTGTGTGCCCTTTGACCCAAACCAAAGTCTGGAGAGAGGAAGTTAAAAACTCTGGGTTGCTCAAAAGATCAATGTCTCATCACATGAGCTGTGACTGTACTTCTCCAAGCTCAGCTGGGTCATGAGAAAAAAAGGTCACTTTAGCAAAACTGTTTTCAAGTCATTCCAGTCAGCACGAAGCAGAAGTGACCGAGCAGAGCAGGGAAGGCATATCAGTTTAGAGTTTAGATTTAAAAAAGGAACAGCGACAGGCTACTTATTCAAACATGGCTGCTACGCTGTTTCAGTCTAATGAAGGCAAAAGTGAGGACAATATCCAGAGAGAAAAACAGGATGTGACAAGGCAAGTAACACAATACTGAATATAATGACCTTTAAAAATTCATAACACGCACAGTTTGGGCTGTAACTAAGGTTGAAAAGCAGCTTACTGCAAAATAATGTGGCAGGTTGAAGTGAATGTCAGTCTTTATGACAGTGAAGCACAAGCAACACAACACTGAGTGAAACAGGCAAATCAAACACACGTGGATAACTAGAAAACAAGATTTTAAACAGTTAAAAATAACACGCAAAAAGTAATGTGGCTAAGAAGGCACAATCGTTTCTTGCATTCTGTAAGTATAACATTTGTATTTTTTGTGGATGTTTGGTTAGTTGAAAAGAAATTTCCTTTGGTTAATTCATTCAAAGCTGCCGATGCATTTCAGCTCAGTTACACGCGTTGCAAGATGGAAACTGAATGAAAACGACCTGAGCAAAGGAGGAAATTAAGAAACATGATGTGGAATCTCCCTTGTACATGGACACAAAAATACTTTCATGTGCGTTTCTGTTGAATTGACATGAACGTTCCCTTTGTCTGGAGGGTTAGAGGAAGAGCCTTTGTCCTGTACATCGTTAGTCAACCATAGACTGTACAAAAGAAGTGGACGTAGCCTATGGATCTAAAAAGTGCCTTAGACCTGCATTCTTGTTAATGGCCTCTGGTTTTAAAAAAAGAACTGACTTTGACTGTATACATGGCTATGAGAAAATGACACTACTTCTCACTTGATTTATTACATCAGTAAACATTTTCCTGATGAGTTTATGGTCGTAATCACTAGTTCCACATCCTCTTCAATAAAGTATGACATTCATTTTGTAACTTAAAGTCCTGTTTAAGTAAAATAGACGATAAAGCCGGGTATGCTTTAGGGCATGGCTACCTTGTGATTGACAAGTCGTGGTCACTGCAACCTGTCAATCAGGATAGACGCAGCTCTACCCTGTCGTCCAATTCTGATCACTTCTTGCTCGAAGAAATAAAACAAGATGGCGACAGTCAAAGTGCCAATCTCGAGGCCTAAAAATGGTAGTCCACAAACCCATTAGCAACATCAAGTGGCTACGTCCATTTCCTTTATGCAGTCTATAATAGTTAGTTAATAATGACATGCACCCTTCCCATCACAAATCCTCTACTGAGAATTATTACACACTCTGAAGTTGATTTGTTCCCAAGTAACACACATAAGCATTATAAATTACATTAAAAAGAGATTAAAAGCACTTGGTCGGTCTGAAATAAACTGGCAGAAAGCAAGGAGATTATGGGCGAGACCACAGAGTCTGACTGCAATCACTGCAGATAGGGACTGAAAAGGCCAAGCAGGTTCAGCGGGTGCACAGCGTCTACAGGGACCGGGAGCGAGATGTTGAGGCATGTTTGGATGGTTGGAAAATGCTGTAAAGCACTTCATCTACTCTTTAAAATCAGACTCAGTGGTTTCATGTGTAATTCGTCAAGATGACCAGGATGGAGACACTAAAAAATATATCCTTAAAAAAAACAACAACAACAGTTTCACCACTTGTATATCATGAGTCCATGCAATACGAGCTGAGAGGTATCAACATTTTCACTTGGCAACTCTTCGACAAAACAGATGCACTAACACAACTACAAATGTGTCATAACACTCCCATAATTAACCACCAAAACATGTGGATCAAAGCACCTGGAGACGATTCTCATCTTTGATTCGGGTTACACAATTCCAGTTCTGCCAAGTTTGAAAAATGTTGCAGCACGTTTAAAGTGGCTGAGAGCGTGGCACTGTAGTCCGTTATCCGGTCTAGGGTGGCGGAGCAACATAATCTGGGTTGTATGCTGGCTGGGCTAGGAAGTCTGTGTGTGGAGCGTTGGGCTGCGGCTGGACGGGAGGATGCAGAGGGTACGCTGGCTGGCCGGGGGCGTACGCAGCCTGGCTGTAAGGCATCGGCTGGGGAGGGTAAGCAGGACCAGCTGCAGACAGAAAGACAACATGGCATGAGGATGAGAGGGATGAAAATACTTTGACACTAACCACATGTTCAGATCTGTCACACAGAGTAACCATAAATGTTTCATTTCTTATTTTACATAATCCAGACATGACCCAACATTAAACCAGCAGCGGATATTCCACCTCCACTTCCGACTGCAGCTATTCTGAAGCACCAAAATGGCACAATGTTTTTTTTTCTTTTAAAGCTACAGTGTACTGTGTCATTATCCAGTGTTGAGCAGTTATTTTGTATAGTCTGCTGGTTGTTACTGGGGGAAAAATGGTCCAGGGACCAGAACCGGCCCGCCAAAGGGTCCAATCCAGCCAGATTTTCCACACCTAATGTTGATGCACATGTGAAGGCTGAGAGGTTTCCAGAGAAAATTAAACAGTGACCAGATTCTTCATGTAAAATACTGCCTAAGAGGTTTTTCCACTCTGACCAGAATGCAGCTCTCCAAAATAACAATAAGTACATTCTATGCTCACGCTTAAAGATACTGAACATTATTGACAAAATATTGTCAACCAGCAGCTTCAGTTCACAGACTCTGTATCAGACTTCTGTCTTGCAACGATATTAGTGGAACCCTGCTGCTGAGGCACTCACAAAACATGGGGGTGACTTAACCCGCTTCTTAGAAAGCTTCAACTTCAGTGGAAAATTATGAAAAAAAAGTCACATGTAATGAAAGTGAGTAGTACTCTGAGTGAAAGTGGAAAAACTAACACATTCGGTTGAATTTGCATATTTTTTTCTTTCTTCTTTGTTGGGTAAATGGATGAATGTTTTCAGAATGAAAGAAAAATTTGGGGTAGGGGTTAATATTTATAGGTTATAATGCAGTGGTTTCAGTGGTCTGGCCCACTTGAGATCAAATTGGGCTGTTCTGAACTGTAATGAGTTTGACACCCCTGATCTAGAGATAACCCGTGCAGATTTTTTCCCCCCATCGACCAATCGACTGACTGAAGAGTAAGTAGAATTTCAGTGGACCAAGATTTTCTTTGGTTGATTACAGCCCTACGAAGTCCATCTTGTCTGACAGCATCCACCCTCTACACTTAGAGTTTCAGACCTCACCTTCAAACACCCACTGGCCAAAATCAACTGATACAAACACTCCTTCACACCCTGAGCCACTTCACTGCTGAAGTCCAACAGAAAAATGTTATATCAACTTGGCCACCCAACCTTTTGATTAATCTGTTCACTCTGTTTTGTTTTTTTCTAATATATGTTAAATTGAATCGCCTTCTTGTATGTTTGTCTGGATATTTACCACTGCACAACTAATTGCCCCTCTCAGGACAAATCAAGTTTGTCTTAATTAGACAAATTACAACTATACTTTGAAAAAAGAATGCACACTTTTCTGATAGTGGTTGACAGAGTGGTTACTGTTAAATGTGTTCATTTTGAGACTTGTTATAACAAATTCACACTCACTTGCTTCCTGATATGTTGGTGGCGGCCCTGGGACATACGGTTGTCCATGGTAGGGTGATGTTTGCATGGGCTGGGGTCCATAACCCGGCTGCACTGGTACGGGATGGTAGGGTTGATACTGGCCTCCCTGGTAGGTCTGAGGCAGCCCAGGTGTTGCAGTTGGCTGCTGTGGGTACTGCTGAGGAGCGGTGGTGACCACTGTGGTGTGGGTGGTGGTAGCAATCACAGCTGTAAGCAAACGACACAGAAACAGATTAAAAATACAGATAATAAGAGCTAGGCAGGAGGTTACATCACAGTTTCAGTTGAAATGATGAAATGAAAACACAAGGAAATAAAGTAAAACTAGCTTTGACCAATAAAAGCACATGTGGTCTGAGCTGATTGTTTGGTGAAACCGGAAATCATGATTATATGTTGGTTAACATGGTAAATGAGACCACTGGCGCTGACGTACCCACTAACAGCAACATAAAACTGCCCTATATATACACATCATAAATCACCTGGTTAACCATCATTTATTTTCGGGGCATAACCACCAACATTGGCACAGACTAAGGACGATACTTACACAACAGTAAGAACAAGACATTACAACATTAAAACAAAAGGGAAGTTTCATACCACAAAATATGCAGCAAGAGTTAAATTAGACAATCACTTCTGCATTTATACAACTGTACAAACCGGGCAGTGACTCTAAAGCTGGCATTACACCAAATGACTTCCAGTGATTTCACTGTCAGATACATTTGGGATAAAATCAAGAGAGTTTTAGCTCATCTGGTACGCACTCCTGTGATCTTTATCGTTTGGTACAAGGTGGTCATAAAACTCTGTCCGAGCTGTCTCAAGGTAATCTCTTTCTCGTCTTGACGCTCCAACAAAATCAAACATGTTTAATATCATCACAAGTTTTTAGTCTTGGCTCATGCATATACTGAAGTTTAATGACTTAAACATTCTCAAGAACTAATAACTGCACTCCGGCACAAAACAGGAAGCAGCAACCCAGGTAAAAGTAAAACATGGAGAGGACTCAAAGGAGGCACAAGAACCTGAACAAGTTTTGGTTCACTTTCGGAAAAGGAGGAGAAACTGGTGGAGCTGTGGAGTGAACAAGAGGGTAACTTTACAAAATCAGTGTTTTTTTAAACCACTGTTTTAGCACAGTTTCACTTATTTAGTAAAATCTCCTCTGACTGCTCAGCTGCCACAATCTAGACAAGAGAAGAGTAAATAAAAAATGTTTACACAGTTATCTAAGTCAGTTTCAGTTTTACCTTGTTACACAAATTAAACTTGATGAGCAGCGGTGTGTGTTTTTTCGGCATTATTTGCTCTGGGCTTTGCCTCTCAGACTGCATACTGTCTGCCCTCTCTTATCAGTGGAAGTTGTTGAGGCCATTTGCAGACTGAAAGTAAGACCTGAAGACAGTACTCGGGACTGAAGAAAGCCCATCTTCTACGCATGTTTTCAGGTTACACAGATAATTTATCTATATTTTTAGTTATAGTAAATATTCTTATAAAATGAGACAAGAATTCAACAAGGACAGCGCTAGTTAAGAAGGTGATGGTGATGAACAGAGCTGATACACTGATATAAGCGTATATGAATACAGAACCAAACCTCCACCCTAATGTTTCCACTCTAAGTGTAAACCCATCACTCTGTAAGGTAAGTGAAACTGAAAGAGGGCAGAAACCCCGAGGGCAGAGAGATGTGTCAGTCACTCCCCCACCATGGTTTTTTTTCCCCTTCACAGAGTGGGAGTCATCCCGACCACTTCCTGTAAATGACGTGGGATGGTCTCGAGTGTTCCCGACTGTGGTTGTCGTGGAAACAATGAGTCACACGAGGTGGAGCTCTGACATTCCTGGATGTGATCCCAAAATGCAACAGCCCAAGGCTGGGGAATCCACATTCCTGCTGCTGTTCTAGCCGACTGCTCTCTGTCTGCCAGAGCTGAGCCGCTGCATGGCAAAGTCTGAATGAGCTGACCAAGAAGACCACACTGACACGAAGTTTGAGAAAAGTGTGTCAAGTGCCAAAGAAAATACACACAGAACCCAGGTGCTTTCCAAAACCATGGGGATTTTTTTTAAGGAATTCATTTGGAGAAGCGGGTTAAAGGGCGGACATGAATAGATCAGTGATATCCAGTCCCAGCACTGGGAAGAGAAAGGAGGAGATATCTTGAGTTGGAGGGCCAAAGAGACTGGAGCTAAATCCACTCTGATGTAATGGAGCAAAGAGGATGAAAGCTGTCTGTCTCAGATTGCACAGAGCCCATAAAAAATAAGGCGTGGAAATTCCCATGCCAAAGTTTTCCCTGTTTATGTTCATTCCTACTGTAAACGGTCTGTAAAGGTGTCTGTCTTCACCACCAAAGCTGAAAATATCGAACATATTCAGCCCAATTTATATTTGTATCTCTTGACGTTTTTCCCTTTCCTTTCTCTCAGTATGGTTGCCTCAGCATCAAACAATCTTCTCACACTTTTTCTCTCTCTTTAATCATGATGCCTTAATGTGAATGAATTTGCAATTTAAATAAGATACAGAAACATGCGTAAATAAAGTATATAACCAAGACAAACTTAATGCAACACTGATTTTCTGTTCTCCACATCAATATCATCATGGCTTGCCAATTTAGATTTTAGTTTTTTAGATTTTATGATTTTTGTTGCTCCACCTGACAGTGTAACAACACCTTCTGTGGACTATAATTCTCTTGTTAGATCTCCATGACTGTCACAAGCCCCTTTATCACCTCTCATATCTTACACTTTGCTTTAAAACATTTTTTTAAACATTTAATTTCATGTTTAACCGTTCCCTTTTTATATCTGTTCCAGTACAGCTGTGCTCTGACATGACGCTGTTGACAGCTTTACAATTCATATATTAGAATAAGAAAGGACCTGAAACTCTGCGGTGTGGAGTTCTTGTTTTTACTCTTTGCAAATGAAACTTGCCCACGCATGAAGTGGAAGAGGTGACATTATATGGCAAATTCAGGGGCATCGGGAGCGATTTACAATAAATTGAGAGAATTTGGTGAATCCAACTCGAACACTCTTAAGAGCAAGAGAGAAGAGAAGTTTAAGAGGAGTTTAGGATACAAAAATGTTCATGCATGAAGCCCACTGTCTTTGTTTGTCTCTCTGCAAGGTCACTCAGACTCTTAGTAAAATTTGGTGGACAACGGCCAAGAAAGAATTCACTACATTTTTACGATCAGGATGTTGAGGAAACTGCAATAAACAGAAGTTTGGTTGCAAAGCCTGTGAAGTGTTTGGAAGGTCATAAAACTAAAGTAAACTGAAGACTTCTAAGAAGTCACACTACATGATGGGGGGCTTTCACACAGTTTGTTTCCGACTTCTTTTTCGTCACCTGCAGCAGTTACAACTTAGTGTCTGCTGTTCAGAAGCAACAATTCTGTGGCAAGAACATGTACTACATTTTGTGTGTGATGTATCCACGTCAGAGACAGCTATTATTTACACCTATAATATTCACTGTTTACTTTGATCTTAATGGAAACGATGTGAAGATGAGCATCACTGTATTGTAAGTGATGTAAATAAAGCTACACAAAGTATCAAATAATGATCTAAAAAAATGAGGGTGGTGATATTCTGTATTTCTGGTATCGTCAACTAATCCCAGTCTGTCTGTGGTGCGCAGCTCGAAGCCGATTGATTCCTACTGAGATGTAAATCTCTAAAAACAGCTAACACGCAAACAGTTTCATTTCTTTAAAAAGGGTTAAGATTTTCCTTTAACAGCTGGGCACTGCAGTTTTTAGCAAACAGTCAAACAGGAGTAAATATTGTTTTTGTCAGGGACTATTTTCAGTCTTGGGTTTGTTGCATTCGTGAGTATTTATGGCTGCAGGATGTAGGTGTACATGGTATTGGCTCAAAATAAACGACAGTGCCCCATTCATGGTAATGTTGTCGCTCTGTGCAGTGCTGTTGGTGCATGCATGTGTGTTTATCACACAAGAATAAGATATATCCGGCTCTGGCTGCACAAATGATACTTGTTAGTGTGATCAATTCATTGTTGGTGTTGGTTTCACTCTTTTAATGAGATTTGCTGACAATAATATAAATATAGAATATCATCGGGCTTACCCTTAATAAAAACCGTTTGGCATCCCAAAGCTGATATTTATCCCATCTATGCCCTCATTCATAGCACTGGCACTGAACAAGCCCTGGCTTGTAAAACAGCAGAGCAAATTAAGTAAGGATGTGATCTTTCCAACACGTAGTGTTCAAGTTTGGCACAAGCTTTAAACAGTAATTATCCCGGATGACTCTACTGGGTCATCAATCTGTGGGATACACGCCTCACCACAGCACATCACTGAGAAGCCAAGTGAAAACCTGCACGGCACGCAGAATGATGGGAAACACAAAAATCAGGAACTTCACAGCTCTGGACAGAGTTTACTTCACTGAGTAAAGCACCTCTTTGTAACTCTCATCAGTGTCACATATCCTAGTGATTTGGGGAATGCTCTGCGTCTCAGTGTCTGTGTTATTAGTAAGACCAAGTCACTGCAGTAATGAAAGTCATGTGGTGGGTGGGCCGACAGACCTCAGATAAGTCCCCTGATGTTCAGTTTTCAAGACTAGACAGGCTGGTACACCGACACACTGGAAACTAAGAGTCTGACTTCTTCATTAGAACAAACCCCAAGAAATCAGACACTGCATTTAAAGTAGGTTGAGAAGCTACCAGTCTGACGGTCGTTGGTTTAGTGCCGGAAACTTACACATGTGCAACTATGTGTTGCAGAAGCAGCAGCACATGAGCACCTGCTGTCAATACAATACTTAACTATGTGTTAACAGACTGTTAGGGTCCGTTGTTACTGGCTCTGGTATTAAATAATACCTACAAATTCTGATACCCGGTCGATGCTCAGGGCTTGTGTGATAGAGAAATGTAGTGAAAATGCCCCAGGGCTGCAACTAAGCATATTTTCACTATCAACCAATCGGCCAATTATTTTTTGATCAAGTGATTCATTATTTCTGCCATAAAAATGTTAAAAAGGCTCGTCAAAAAATAACAATTGACACAAAAGTTGACGTACAGTATTTATGTTTTGTGCAAGAACTTCAATAGCCTGTCTGGGTTTCCCATACGTTCATTTACTTTCAGTGGCCCACCACACACTGATTTCTATTTTTGGAGTTGCAGGAACACAAAAACACATTGACAACAGGCCCACCTGTGTCAACTGTTTTTCCACCTTACTCTAGATAAAAACCACCAGTGTAACTATTGAAACTGTGCTCCCGTAGTGATATGAGGGAACTGATTTTTATTAGTTTCCTGTTTATCAGACTACAAATGGCACAAGGCAATGCGGCGCAGAAGAATTGGGGATATGGTACGCATTTTAATTTAATAATAGCTTATAAGTAAGATACACATTAAGTCTTACATCTAACGCAGCTTGAAAAAACTGTTGTCTAAAGTTTGCTGTTAAAGCTGGGAACACAGCTGAGTTTACTAATGTTAACAACAGCTTTTTAAAAAAAAAAAAAAAAAAGGTAGCCATTTCAAGATGAAAATCTAGGCAATTCTTCAAATTGATACAGTAAAAAATGCTTGATTTTGAGTCTGTATGTAGTCAGAGATGTCTTTAATTAAAATGTATTAGTCATTGTCAGTGTTTTTCCTAGCCACTCAAAATCAGAGCAATCAAAGTAATTTCAAGCATAATTTAGAAGGATTTCTTATTTATTTCTTATCTATAATGACAGGTAACATGTTTCATACATCCTATAAATATAAGCCTATTAGTCTGATTTCCATATATGCACCTGTGTAAACTCTTTTGAAAAGCGGATGTAGTCACGTGTTTATCCTGGGCCGTTTCAATGGGCATTTTCCTTAGGGGTCAGGTGCTAATGACAGCTAGCTTGACTGCTGTCTTTTGCTTGGTGGTCCAAAATGCATTTTGCAAGAACTCACACTACAACTGAAGCTAATAATGCATGGTCTTTGAAAGATAAACAACTACGCAAAATCTTTTTACATGGACATAACACCACAACATTCAGATACACAATATCTAGGCATGTAACGATATATCGAATTTCGCGGTGTTGCGATAAAATAAATTCTCGATACCGTCGTGGGAATGCCAAGGTAGTTATATAGCTGCGTTCTCCTACAGAGCCGGTAATATGACTGTGCGACTACATTCCCCATAATCCTTTGCATGCAACTGCGCGCGCAGGTGAGAGCAGACTCGTGCAGCTCAGCCTCCGACTCTGACCAGTGTGTGACCGGAGGAAACGGCGAATAAAAGTAAGGAGATTGATTGTTCTTCTCTGTGGATTGTCTCTGCGACCGTTCGTCATAGCGAGAAGCCACACATATCACGTGAAACAGCGGAATCGTGGCTTTCCGACAAGACCATGTCGTAGTCCATGTTTTCACAGCGAAAAAAATGATAAAGTTACACTAAAATAATGTATAACAAAGCTTTCATACAGCTTTGCACACACATTACTTTTGGATGGATTACTCGCGAATGCAGGGTCGCACAGAAATGCCACGCATATCACATGAAAGCGCAGGACCAGAGCTTTCCTCTCCTCATCTCCTGTTCTGAGAAAGTGTTAGGGTCTCCTTGATGTCAAGATTGTCAACCTGGCGTGAACAAACTGAGTGAATGTGTGTTTTTGAGTTTTTCTATGACTTCCAGGGAAATGGCTGGGCTTTATTTATTTTGGTTTTCTTTTACACACATCTCTACCCACCTCTCTCTCTCTCTCTCTCTCTCTCTCTCTCTCTCTCTCTCTCTGTGTATCTGTGAGTGAGGGATTGTGTGTTATTGAGTTTACATTATTTCTAATTTGTTAATTTTGTTGTTGTTGCAGGGTCTGATTGTTCTAAGCTCTGTATATTTGATGAATATTAAGACTATCCTCATAATTTGATGTCATTCAGATGACTTTCTAGTAATAGTACTACACTACTTTTGTTCAGAGTAGGTTAATAAATACTGAATGTTTCCATTTTCATATTCTGTCACTATAGTTTTAATTGACATGACTTTGTTATGGCACTTTAATGTCTGCCTACCTAGCAGTAATAGAGGGGAAATGAAAGCACATGTTCAGCTGTGTGTTGATTTGTTTATGATACGCTTCCAAGTTAAAAATAACATGCTGTACAGTGTACATGCACTATTTTTGAATAAAATAGCTATTTTTAACAATAAATTTTCTCTTTTTTTCCCCTTGTATAAATATCGTGATAATATCATATCGTGAGTTTCTGGTATCGTTACATCCCTAACAATACCTGAACTATACATGATAAAGGGACAGTATTTTAACCTTAAATGTCAAATTTATGCCTTAATAGGCTATTTATAGAGTTATTTGTTATTGAAGAACAACTTAATGGACTAAATAATGACTCATCAGTCAGATGGGGCGGATGTGATTCTCACAATACTGTTGAAAGGATTTAACCATCAGTTAACATCTTAAATTGTATTTAAGGAAAACGGTCAGGTTGGGTTTAGATACAAATGTTTGCAGGGTTAGGCTCACCTGAGTCTAAATGCAGCGAACATTGATATGATACTGTAGTGGCACACACTGATAGTTGTCTTTTTACATAACAGGTGGCGTGAGTTAGTGGTAGTAGTGTCAGTGAATGAATGCAATTGTACAATCAGATTGATATTTTGAGTTTGTCACACTTTGATGATATAGAAAGTAAAATCAATTATCAGAAATACATATTAAAAATGTGGATGGTAGCAGCTTTATCTCAATACACAGGACTGAACCAATGTCTGTGCATCATATCACTACCAGTATAAAAGTGGGCACTATGGCTAAACTCCTATATTACAGCAATCTGTCATTTCATATTGTGATATTATGATAGAGTTTATGGTTAAAATAACCAGATGGGAACATCTGTTCTCAGGACTTCAGGGCATTGTTGGATTTTCTTTCACTTTCCTTTCGCACCTATTTAAGTCACTATTTATCAAAAACCTCTTCTGTGCTGACCTGTATTCAACTTTTCAAGTAGTTCCCGGACGTGAACTGATCAGGATTGTGAATTAGTGAACAATGCAAAACATTTACTGACTTCCTGTGTATCATGTTATCGCCTAATCCCAATGGATTAGTGAGTAACGCATGCCACCTTATTACTGACAAAGCTCAATTACAACTTTAAAATCTTTTTGTGGCCTGGTAGTTACTTAAGCAGAAACACTGATTTGTCCACATATTGTAAGGCTGTGCCAAAATAAATCTTCCTTACACCCTTCAATGGAAGAGGAAGATGAGGCTTTGCTGATTTGGGTTTTTTTTTAAGTACAAATATTTCCCCATGGTTATTTCAAAGGGTTTTCTGTTGGCTACCGAATATGGAGACTACAGAGGAAAAAAAAAATCCAACAAAATGAAGCATAAGTGCCTCACAGACTGAAAAAAAAAACTGTTTGCATCCACATTTAAGTCAGCCAAATTAATGGATCATGCCACGGACTGTTTAAATTTCTGAAATATTGGCCCTTGTAAATATAAAGGCAGACCAACTCTTGGCCAAAGAACTAGCTACTGGTTCTTCATCTGAGAAGCATCAGCACCGACAACAGACATGTTTAATTGCTAATGGAGGGCTACTTACGTCTTGGCTTGCGGCACATCTTGTACAGGCAGCAGCAGGGACAAACACAGCAGCAGATGAAGATAAGCAAAATGGTGATGAAGCCACCAATACCAAGGACCATGGGCAGCGGTGTGTAATGATAGCTAAAGGTATCATCATCATTATCATCACTAAAAGAGGAACAAAGAAAAAAATCATGGAAAACAATATTTATGTTGCCATTACCTTACTGGTTCAAAACAGTAGATGAGAAAGTTGAATAATGTTTCAAGCACTTGTACAACTAATGGTGGTAAACAATATTAATACACAATATTTGTCACAACAATTCCCTGGGCAATGATCACAAACAGAATACTGCTCTGTTTGTGAAATCCCCTTCCCTGTTTACTCTGCTGGTTAACATCATGAATCTGTGATGTATAAGGGGGACTTCTGCTGCCGCAAGCAGCAAAGACGTTCACACATTAGCTTCACGCCGGTGGTCGTGCACAGGAAGACACTACTTCCTGTTGCTTCACTGCATAATCTTTGCATAACAGGCTGCAATGACACATCTGTACAGAGTTTACACAGGGAACAAGAGAAACTGTAGTTAGAGGCTTTTTATCGTTTATTAAAGAAATGAAATAGAATACCATTTCTCTTGTTTGTCCTCAGAAAAACGAAGGAAAGAATCCTGACAGCAGTATCTTCTCAGACAGGAACCACAGCAAAATCCTGTGTAACATTTTTGGTATGGCGTGTAATCGTAGGCCATACAGTCACGGCTCAGTGCTGTAACAGAGCAGAGAGAGGAAGCAGAGGGGGACAGGAAGGGTTAGCCTTGTTACCACTTACCACAAAGCTGTAGTGTTGATTAACTGCCACAGATGGGTAAAATAGGAGTAAACCATGGCAAGATATTAATGAAACTCAGGCATACCTCCAACCACTTACAAAAAAGGCATGACTGCTATTTTAAGGAGTTTATATATTGGTTTTACAGTTGGTTTACAGGAAGCTTTTTTTTTTATAAATGACTAATTGTTTTGGGATCTTTTCAAGCAAAAATGTCAATTATTCCCCACCTTTATCTCCTCCGAAATGACCATTTGCTGTTTTTCCTTGTATTTCAATGAACTGAATATGTTTTGGTTTTCAAAGAAAAATAAAAGCAAAGTAAATATGTTGCCTCTAGCCCTGGGACACTGGAACGTATAGGTCATGAGAATAACCATTAGTTGTGGCTAGAGCTGGGCAATGTATCTAAATTCTATTAATATCATGATTTCAGTCTCGATATTGTCTTAGATTGTGTGTATCATAACATCGTAGTGTTGTCTTCTCCTGGTTTTTAAGGCTGTGACATGTAAGTGATGTAATTTTCTGAACTTATCAAACTGTTCTAGCTGTTGTAATATTTGCCTTTAGTCATTATATCCACATTACTCAGGATTATTTGCCAAACATCTCACTGTGTTAATAAATACACCAATGGTCAACCCACAAATATCCTTGCAATATCGATTTTGAGGTATTTGGTCACAAATATTGTGATATATGTTTTTCTTCATATCATCAAGCCCTAGCTGCGGCTGTACAATCCAATTATTACTTTAAACATGAACAAGCTTGCCAGTTTTATGATATGAAAAAGTAATGCAGTATAAAACAACAGCACTGTAGAAATAAGACTACATTTATGAGGGTTTAATGTTCAGCTACTGTTGAAACTACTACTATAAAGGGGCGATTCAGCTTTACCAGTCACAGTAATGTGTTGACAACCTTTATCTATATAAACTGGCATAATTTATACTTAATTAATACTGTAATAGATTATGGAAATAGACAATGTTAGACAATAACGTTAGGAAATGGCAAAGCCCTGGCAACGACGAGTTGAGTCAATCCCTTCACGTTAACGTTTTATATCTGTCGTTGTGTTGGCCTTCAAATCTTATAATAAAGATGGACGGTATCCGGTTGATTCCCCGTTAGTATCGTAAAGTTGAGAGACGCTAACGTTACAGTTTACGTCATGGTTTCTGAACAATCGGTAACTTTAACAAACAGCTCTCTGCAGCGGGGCTGACATCGCCCAGGATTCTGTTCAGGCTACGTTCACTGAGCTAACGTTCAACGTTAAAACGCACAGAAAATGAAACAATAAGAGAGACGGGAATAATGACAGTTTAGAGTTAAATAAAAATTCAAACTCACCTGACACAGACGGGGCCAGCACCACACATAACGCCGACAAAACAACAACACAGGACAGGCCTGACGCCATGGCTACTTCAGCACTCCGGGATTCAGGCAGGAAACTGGTCTAAACCGAGCTGCCGCCGCAAAGATCGTCTATACACCGTGATGACGTCACTCAGGCGAAGCCCCGCCCGTGTTCCTATGGAAATGAATTCTTCTTCTTCTTCTTCTTCTTCTATCAATTTTTGGCGGCTCGCAAACAACTTCCAGGTGCATACCGCCACTTACTGTGCAAGAGCAACATCATGTCATCCAGCCTGTCTCTCAAATCCTACTCATCAGCCTAGTGTCCTTTAAGAAATTAATAAGTGCCTTCCTGGTGGTTTTAACCCCCTCTCCCTCTGTTCCCAGTATCCCACTCAAATTCCACTCACGTCCTGCCTCTCTGACTTTATCCTGCAGTCTTTCTCATTCGATTTCATACATGTTACAGTACAGTAGAACATGTTCAGCATTTTCTTTTACTCCACAGTTCTCACATTTATTACTATTCCTTTTCCCCGTAACATACAGCGTGCCATTTAGTCCTGTGTGATCTAATCTGAGTCTTGTTATGACTCTTTCCTCCCTTCTGTTCCTTTCTTTATAGTTCTTTATTATGATAGACTTTTGTATTTTGTGGTATCCCTGTCCTTTCTGGTCTTCCTTCCACCTTTTCTGCCATCTTTCCATTCCCTTCTTCTTTATCACTGCTTTCCCTTCTCCTTTTCCTAGTGGAACTGGCACTGTTATTTCCTTTCCCAGAGCTGTTTTTGCTAATTTATCAGCACACTCATTCCCTGCTATACTCACGTGTGCTGGCACCCAACAGAACTGTACTTCTGTACCACCCCAGTGTATTCTGAACAAACTGTGATAAATGCCAATGGGTAAGTCTTCTCTTCCGGATGATGTTGACTGAATACTTTCCACTACGGCTATTGAATCTGTGCATACCACCACCCTATCTGGTATGACCTCTTCCACCAGCTGTAACCCAATGATGACTGCCACCATTTCTGCTGTATATACTGATATTCGGTCTGTCAATCTTTTGGAAATTGATATATTATACTCAGGGCTGTACACACCAATTCCCACATGTTCCTGTTGATTTTTTGACCCATCTATGTATATTTTCATGTAGTTGTGATAGCTATTTCTCAGGTAACAACTTGATTTGATGCCCACTTAATCCATTATCCATTCTTTTTTTCTGTTCCAGAAATGCTGATGTCTATATTTACTTCTGGAAAGAGCCAAGGAGGTATATTACTGTTTGAGATTGCTTTACTGAACTCTAACGTCTCCATTCCATATGCTACCAGTCTCTCTTCTCTTGACCACCCAAACCCCTGCCTCTGGAATTTAGAATATTCCCAGCAATCCTGCAGTATCAGCACAGTAAGGTTTTCCTCCCCACTCCCTTTTAGTCTTATCCAATATGCAAATCCAAGTTTTTCTCTTCTTAACTCCAGTGGTGTCTCTCCTAACACTGCATTAGTGGGTGTTGACCTAATAGCTCCTAAACATATTCTCAGTAGTCTCTGTAGTCTGTTTACTTTTTGTAATGATGTCTTTGCTGCTGCTTCGTATATTATACGACCATAGTCTATTGTTGACCTCATAATTGCCCTATATATGTCAATTAATGATTGTTTATCTGCCCCCCAGTCTGGTGGTAATTTATTAATACAAGCCACAGCTCGTAGTAAGTTAATAACCTTTTTGCATTTATTTTCCAAGTGTTCAATAGTTGAAATTAATTCTTTTTTTTGTTAGTTTAAGTAACCTACATATTTAATTCTTGTATTTTACTTGACTTTATCCATTTTTGCAACTATGTACCTCTACTCCACTACATCTCAGAAACAAATATCTAATTTTCTACGCTTCATTATTTTTCTTGACAACTTTATCAGTGATAATAATAATAATAATAATAATGATAATAATAAAAATGAGAAGAAGAAGAAGAATATTTTATTTTATTTTATTTTATTCATTTATTTATTTTTGTTCATTTAAGTAACTTAGATATTTAATACTTGTACTTCACATGGTTTTAGCCATTTTGTGCAACTGTATACTTCTACTCCACTCGTTATTTTTTGTTGTTAGTTTAAGTAACCTACATATTTAATACTTGTATTTTACCTGAGTTTATCCAATTTTTGCTACTGTATGCTTCTATTCCACTACATCTCAGATGCGAAGAAGAAGAAGAAGAAGAAGAATCTTAAATTTCTGTTTTTATTTAATTGTAGAGATAAAAAAAAAAAAAAAACAGTGACTGGCCAGCTCACTCAGTGTAAAAGTACATATAGGCAGGCAGTCCAAAAATGCATTCGTGGCACTCTGACTGTAGTTAAAAATCCTTTATTAATACGTGGATAACCAATGTATTTCAACTAGAGAGTCTTCATCAAGGTGTAAAATGCACTGGAAAACCCACATTGACAGAAATGAAAATGACATAAATGTATACTTAAAATAATGAACACATTTATAACAAGAAAAAATGTTAAATGCCAAATAAATAAAAAGGAAACAACAGTGAAATAAAATATTGATTAATCAATTTAATATGACAAGGTGAAAATAAGATGGCAGTTTAGTCTGATTACCAGCCACGAGCACACATGTTGCTGATTGACATCACATTTATGGAAATAGTGAGTGTAAGACAACTTAGTTTTTCACTGTCTCATGTATCCCTCTTCATGCAGAAGTCGATCACATTTTTTATCTGAAGTGGCTGGTGTGAGTTACATTCTCTGATATGTGTGGTTTGCAAGAGACTGCGAACCATCAATAGGCCGGATGTGCATCTGGCTTTTGTATTTGTGGTTGAGCAATTAAAAGCTTCTTCCTGAGCACATCACAAACGCAGTCTGAGATTTGCTGCATCGCCTACTAATCTGACATTATGAAGGCACTTCAGAGAAGATGTGTGGGTAAATCATTGCATTGGCTTCAAGTTAGAGTAGGAAATGAGAAATCACAATCTTGGTTTGCTATGGTGGATGTGAAACCCACAGTGATGCACAGATTCTTATACTTTATGATTATTTGTCTGAACCCTTGGTGGCAGTGGTGGAAAAAAACCCAGCTCCTTTTGTAAAAGTAGCAATAATGTGAAAATACAATTAAAAACCCTCTGTTCAAAATGTTACTTGAGTAAAAATAAATATCATCGGCAAATATTACCAATGTATTAAGGTGTAAACAGAATTTTAATATTGTAGCTGGTGAAGGTAAAGATATTTTCTACCATTTTATATGTAACATCATATTTGATAAGATAATCCTCAATTTTGTATGTAAAATCTGAAAAAAAACTATAGCTGTCAAAATGAATGTAGTGCAGTTAAAACTACGATATTTCCTTCTTAAACATGGCATAATGAAATATTAAGCAGCACAAAATTAAAATACTCAAGTAAAGCACAATTAACAAAAAACTTTAGTAGAGTACAAGTACATACAATCTCACCTGGACTCCCCTTAGGGGCAAATTAAATGACATTTATAAAAAACATAAATATAAAAGATGTGGGTAGAAACTAAATAGCAAGCAGACAAATCAGACAAAAAAATAACATAATATCTGTCAGGTAAGGCCTCAGTGGCTGATGAACTCTGCTCCAAAAATAAAAATTACTTGACTTTTGCCAGCCTCAATTATAATGTATAATGTAAAAATAATATATAAATGAATATTTTTGTATTTGCAACCTCCTGAAATTCATAATTTGATAATAAATAAAATAAAATAAAATAGAATAAAAATGAAAACATTTTATTAAATTAAATTAAATCAGATTAAATCAGATTAAATTAAATTAAATTAAATTACACTAAATTAAATTAAATTAAATCATTAAGCCTACATGTTAAGGTCTCCACTATTCTTGTGTACTTAAATACATATAGGCTGTTGAATTTATCTGTATGTGGTTTACCGTTATAGACAATGTTCTGCAGTGGCATCTGTTCTCAAGCCTCGATCTTCCATTTTGAATGTCACTCATAAAAAGCTCCTTTCAGTCTGAGTCAACTGTACCCATAAAAAACACATCAAAAACAGCAGGTTAAACTTTTACCCCACAGCGACCACTGCCAGAGCCTAAAAAGACCTGTAGGGGGCAGCAAATCACCCTGACTGTCTCTGCCTCTGAGGACAGAAATACATTTTATAGATGAAATTTGCACTGCACTTTCTGTTCCGTTTCTGTAATGATCTTGTTTAATGCCTTTTTTTCTCTCTAAACATCCTGCACTTTTATTTATTTCTTTTTCTTTGAAAAAGTACGTACTTATTAGAAAGTGGTCGGACTTATATGTGTGGGTAATGGGGATTTGGGTTTCAGGAAGGGTTATATTATATTCTTGTACATTGTTGTATTGTCCATTACATGCGCTGTTAGGTTACAAAACCAATAAAGACAACGTTTAAAAAATGTTTAGCATGAACTTTCATGGAGCACTGGTAATAAGCCAAAAGTGTGACACTATCCATAACAGGGGCGTAAATATAGATAATGAAGGCAGTCTAATTGCAAGGGGCCACTGGGGTGGAAGGGCCTGTAGAGACAGTGGGCCCTTGCAAGTGATTCAGATTGCCACTTTGGAAATTTACCACTGTTCAAAGATAAATGATAAAAGAAAGAATATTATTAATCAAAAAACTGTGCCATTTGCTTTATATGTCCTCAAAAAGGCAAACCCATTTACATCATGGTTTCCTTTTTATTTCTTTAAATAGTCAGTAGCTATCTAAAACAAAATGATATGCTTGTTTAGTATAAGCAATACAATCTGTAAATATACTGTAAAAACTATTCAATGTCAAGTCTCTATATGTGTCACAACAATACATGCACGATAGCATGCATTAGGGCCCGTCATAATAGAGTGCACAAGGGCCTGTCATAATAGTATGCACAAGGGCCCGTCATAGAGTGCACTAGGGCCCGTCATAATAGAGTGCATTAGGGCCCGTCATAATAGTGTGCACTAGGGCCCGTCATAGAGTGCACTAAGGCCCGTCATAATAGTGTGCACTAGGGCCCGTCATAATAGTATGCACAAGGGCCCGTCATAGAGTGCACTAGGACCCGTCATAATAGAGTGCACTAGGGCCCGTCATAATAGTGTGCACTAGGGCCCGTCATAGAGTGCACTAGGGCCCGTCATAATAGTGTGCACTAAGGCCCATCATAATAGAGTACACTAGGGCCCGTCACAATAGTGTGCACTAGGGCCCATCATAATAGAGTGCACTAGGGCCCGTCATAATAGTGTGCACTAGGGCCCGTCATAATAGTGTGCACTAGGGCCCGTCATAGAGTGCACTAGGGCCCGTCATAATAGTGTGCACTAGGGCCCATCATAATAGTGTGCACTAAGGCCCGTCATAATAGAGTGCACTAGGGCCCATCATAGAGTGCACTAGGGCCCGTCATAATAGTGTGCACTAGGGCCCATCATAATAGAGTGCACTAGGGCCCGTCATAGAGTGCACTAGGGCCCGACATAATAGTGTGCACTAAGGCCCATCATAATAGAGTACACTAGGGCCCGTCATAATAGTGTGCACTAGGGCCCATCATAATAGTGTGCACTAAGGCCCATCATAATAGAGTGCACTAGGGCCCATCATAGAGTGCACTAGGGCCCGTCATAATAGTGTGCACTAGGGCCCATCATAATAGAGTGCACTAGGGCCCGTCATAATAGTGTGCACTAAGGCCCATCATAATAGTGTGCACTAAGGCCCGTCATAATAGTGTGCACTAAGGCCCGTCATAATAGTGTGCACTAAGGCCCGTCATAATAGTTTGCAAAAAATGTAGGCAATAATAATTTCAACAAAACTGTATTTTTTAAATTTGATTTTTCATAAAGGTAGAAATTATTATAGGATTGTTGACTGGTTGGTGTACCTAATAAACTGGGTGTGTTGCTGCTCCTTATGTGTATTGATATTTTTAAATGTTTGAGATGCTAGGTGGAAACTTCACAGTGTTCCTCCACTGTTGTCCGAAATCCCACAAGCAAACACACCTACACAGATAACGTTTCTAATCAACCCAGCTTCAAAACAGTCTGCGTTCAGGTACAGGCTCAGGTGCAGTATCTCTTTTCAACACCAGAGGTCACATGTGGACAAAAAATCTCTCTGCACCTCCACATCAACCAGTCTATTGAGGAAAATTTTGAGCTCAAGTTAGAATTCATGGCATGTATGCCCATTCAAAAACATGTGACCCTGTACCAGGGTTAGACATACTACATTGGAAGAAGCAGTTTAAGGTGCCACTTTTACACATACACACACATACACACTCATTTCTCCACAGTGTCAAGTTCACTAGGGACACTCACCTCACCTCTCCCTCTCCATAGTCTCTCTGCTGGACTGATTATATACCTCGCCATATTGTTTATATATCCTATTATATATTATACTATACCAGATGACACCATTTAAAAAAAAAAAAAAATTCTATTCAGTTCTGTATCATAAACACGTTTTATTGTTCTGTTATACTATATATTACACTATCAGCCTACCATACTACTACACCTTATATGCCACATATGCCATACTATATCATAATGTATATAATGGTTATATATTATATTATGTTATTATATTACTTTTGCTCTTGCACTATATTCTATGACACAATATTAATGCAGACAAAATTAAGCACTATTATTTAAACACATCATACATTAACCTGGCGTACACTGCTTACACAGACCTGTTGACCTTTCTGCTATAAGTCACAGCACTGTTAATTTATCAGCACCACACTCACTCTGCCATCTCACTTATCACCATATGCTCTTGTGTCTATTTTAATTTTAGCTTATGTACTTTTTATTAACTATGCATGTAACTTTCTATACTTATCGTATTTCTTTCTATCCTTGCACTGCTGCAACAGCCGCCTTTCCCCGCTGGCGATCAATAGAGTTGTATCATAGGCTGTATTCTTATCTTATCTTTTAACATAAAACTGACAGAGACATGTAGCAATGTCCTTGAGATTTCGCAGTCCTTGAAATTGGTCTGTAAAGTGGATAAACTTAGATTGATTTGAATGTTAAGTGTGTAATAATAAACGAGTGTATTTACATCTTCAAACATATATATTTAGAGAATATACCCTACTTGATGTGACAGTGTTTGATCACATGCATAAGTCACAGCAGGCTGACTGACTGGAATGACCTTTGACGTAAGTAAATAATATCTCGCGAGATTTCGGCGCGGTTTCAGCCATGCTTATAACCACTTGCAAGAGCTCGTCCTTTTCGTTCGTCCTCAGTGCAGGATAACGAAGCAGTCATCTTTTTCTCGGCTTCTTCTAAAACAACGAGACATTTTACTCAGAGCGCATCATTAGACTAGCTCCACCGCCATTATCCTGTCCACAACACGACTGTTGAACAGATTTACAACATTAAGCGTGCCATTTTTAAGAGGTGAGTTTCTTATTTCGTTGCCACTTCTGGTTGTAGCTTCTTAGCTAATGCTAGCACCTTAGCTAACGTTAAGCTCGTCCAACCGGCAAAGATCACGAGCGGTGGGCTTAGCCTCTCTTACAGTAGCTAGGGTGTATAAAAACACTTAAACCGTATTTGTGTATTTTAATATTAACCGTAGTTAATTTTGGAGACACACAAGTCGTGATTCTTGCTTTATCAATATATTATAACCATGAAATGCTTTGCGTGTCAACACGGAACACCACCCGAGAGGGCTTATATGAACGCTTGCTTATGTGTCTAAAATTGTCAAGCTTGTAATATAGTAAGTCAGCTAGATGGCTGTGTCGATGCCAATGTTTTTGCCGTGCCTATTAAATTATTTGGTGCAAGTGAGGTTACCGGGATTCAAGCTACAAAAAGGTGACGGGATACAGTTTTCAGTGTAACACCATGGTACAGTACCGGGTTTGAATTATTAAAGACACAACACGTAATAAGACTGTCATTATCATCAGAAAAAGTTTTTTTGGTGGCTTATTGACTCTTGTTTTTTATTTGTATTATTTAAGTTAAAGTATTTACATTTATCTAAACGCATATCTTCCTGGCTCATATCCCTTTTCCTCGAGCCTTAAGTTGGGAAAATGTATGGCAGTGATTACTCTGTCGAGGAATGTGTAAACCTGACTTCCACTGGGGGAAGGGTTATGACACAGGGATATACGTAAGCAATGTAATTTTCCTTTTTACGCAACGAGACTTTGTTTTTATTAACATGTTTATTATACTGTCGTGATTGGACACCTGTTGCAGTGACTCCCAAGCGGTTCATCCAGTCAGATAAACATGACTGTACACTAATAGTTTCATTTGAAAGATTAAAATGGAAAAAAATGAGCAATATTTTAGATTTCAGTGGAGGTACTTACAAAATGTTGTGTACGTAGATTACAGCGGGGTGAGAAAGCAGCCAAACTTTGAGCTTGAAGGCCCATCACTGACCTTGAAAAAAAGTAGTTACACACATAAAAAAACATGAAGTCCACTTACGTGACATTTCAAGGTTTCTTCTTTATAAGTGAATAAATCTAAGCAAAGAAAAACTTCTAAGAATCTCGTTTCAAAGCCTAGATTATTGTTTTATTGTTTCAAGTCTGGTTCACCATAAACCACAACTGTTTTCCTCTCTTTCCTGCACAGTATCCCTTTCAAATACTTTTGGTTGGTCTGTAACACATTAGAGTCCATGAACTCTGCACTCCAAGAATTTCAAAACCCAACACTAACATCTCTCCTTTGATATAAAATGACATGTATTATCTGCAGACCTTATTGTGAATTGTACTCTGAACAACTGACTTAACCACACCGAAAGAAGAAATTGTTGACTTAAATGTGTTGTTATTATTATTGAAATGACACCGAAACCATTCAAATGGATTGATTGCATTTCAGGTAAACGAGGAGGAAAAAATCCTTTGTGTTTTGTGGTGTAATGGGCCTTTAAACACCTGGCACAACCGGTTTTTGCAGCACATAGAACAAAGTGCCTGAACTGTCTATTGCACACGGTCAATTGAGTTTCATCTGTCTCCTTTTAAACCTCTAGACAATCATCACCAGTGCTAACTATGGATGTGATCGTGCGACGCTGCCCGTTCCTGGCTCGTATGCCCCAGGCTTTCTTCCAGCAGTCCAAAAAGTCAATGGTGGTTTACGCCCAGCGGTGCCCTATCATGATGGAGCTTGCCTCTAAACCAATGGCTCCATCTATGGCAAGGGCCCTCTGCTCCTCCTCCTCCTCCTCCTACGAGAGGACCGAGGACACCATGTCTGCTAGTGAAGGTGAGCGTGACACAGAGGAACTAGGTGGGGTTTTTTTTTAATTGTACTTAATGCATTAGCCACATTACATCAAGTGATATCTCCAAGTTATTGTGATGATTATTGAATATTGCTGTGTATAATATTATTTAAAGGTTGTTAAAGTCTAAAACTTTTGTCCACCTGCAGGCCCCAAACAGGAAGAGGAGCCCAAGCTGCCTGCCTGCCACCCTGTGGTACCCTCAGGCCAGACAGCAGCCTCCAAATGCCCTTTCCTGGCTGCTGAGATGGGCCAGAAGAACAGCAGTGTGGTCCGCCAGGTCAGCATGGAGTTCCAAGAGGATGTTCAGGAAGTCCGCACTGTTCAGAAAGGTAAGAGTTGTTTTGAAAATGATTTGACTTTACTGTTTTTGCCAGTCCATTTGCACATAATTTGATGCCATTTTCTTTTTGTCCTTCCTTAATTTTTGCAGAGGTGTCCCCTGCCCAGCTGGATAAGCCGTCCCTGGTCAGTACCATTAAGAGAAGCGGAGGGGATCAAGCTAATTTGATGAAGACCCTCCTGAAGCAGCGACCAAAAAATGTCTCCCACTTGCTGCAGGACAACTTGCCAGGCAGTTGTAAGTTACATCTGGGGTGCTCTGACAACTTATTAACATTAAAACATATTGACACAGAGCTGCCATGCTAATTTGAATGGTAGCGTTGCTAAGCTATCTTATTCCCTCCATGATGATGATCATACTAGCAACAATTTCACTCTCATATTGTAGTTCTCTCACTAACTCAGGTCTGTTTGTTTTGAGTAAGGTGAAGTGAACTTTAGGTTAGGTATTGCTTCATCCGTCTCAGTGCAAGCCACATTAAGCAAGCTCTGCCTTCCTGTTGTGTTACAGTGTCCCGCTACCAATACGACGACTTTTTTGAGAAGAAGATAGAAGAGAAGAAGAGCGACCACACATACCGTGTGTTCAAGACTGTGAATCGTCTGGCCAACGAGTTCCCCATGGCCGACGACTTTACCGGCTCTTTAGAGGAGAAGAGGGAGGTGTCCGTTTGGTGCAGCAACGACTACCTGGGCATGAGTCGACACCCACGGGTCGTGCAGTCCATTATGTGAGTATTGGAGGAGTTTGTGTAGTGTTGGAAAAACCATGTGTGAGTCAGTCCTTATGGGTCCAGATGTGTTTACATGTAATGAGGTAAATATTTTTCTTGGCTACCCACGTCTCTTGTTGACGCTTCAGTGACCTCAGAGAGAGAGAAAAACTGAGACGATTTGGCACAGCATGTAATAGCTGAAACAACCTGACACCTATGGGTGATCCAGTCAATTGTTTGTGTGGGTGTAGAGTGTTAGCTGGTCACCTAAACCTCTTGGGGCCCTAGTGGGTCGGGATGTTTTTCTTCTTTTCCTTTCAGCTTGTTTGTGCTTGCCCAGCTCTCGTATCCTCTGTGCAGCAGTAACACCTTGAGGTGTCACCTAATACTAAGCAACTCTCATGCCTAATTAGTTACATTTTTCCATTTGTTGTAGTCTTACCCCTCATTAAGCCTCCATCTGGCGTACAAGCATGTTTGCGCTGCAGTTTTCAAAAACAGACAAGATAAAACGAATTATTTGTTTGTCTCTATTTTCAGGGATACTTTACGAAAGCATGGCTCAGGGGCAGGAGGCACCAGGAACATCTCTGGGACCAGTAAATTCCACGTGGAACTGGAACAAGAGCTGGCTGACCTTCACAAGAAGGACGCAGCACTGCTCTTCACCTCCTGCTTTGTCGCCAATGACTCCACCCTCTTCACCCTCGCCAAGATGCTACCTGGTATACAATAAATCCATCATTTATGGGTGTTTGTTGTAGTCAAACTGAATTAATATGTGATATACGTGCAGTAAATGGAAACTCTCATTCTCACTTCCTCTCTGTCTTCTCTGTTTTAGGTTGTGAGATCTACTCTGATGCGGGGAACCACGCCTCAATGATCCAGGGTATACGAAACAGTGGTGCTAAGAAATTTATATTCCGCCATAATGATGTCGCCCATCTTCGAGAGCTTCTACTGAAAGGAGACCCCACGAAACCGAAGATAGTGGCCTTTGAGACCGTCCATTCTATGGATGGTTAGTTTGGGGCGGTCCCCATTATTATTTTTTAAATCATTTACAACACTTCATCATTACATGTCGGACTAAAATAACCTGTTTTGAGCCTGTACTTTGGCTAATGTCTAAACATTTATTTTTATCCACTTTTGTGTTACACAGGTGCTGTGTGCCCGCTGGAGGAGATGTGCGATGTGGCCCACGAGTTTGGCGCTATCACCTTCGTAGATGAGGTTCATGCTGTGGGCCTGTACGGCGCGAGAGGAGGGGGCATCGGAGACAGGGATGGCATCATGCACAAGATGGATATCATCTCGGGGACACTAGGTCAGCATTATTCTCTACTAAAATGAAATACTGATGACGTTCTACAAAGCATTTTGACTGTGAAGCCAAACCAAAAAATTCTTGAGCCATCAAACCAACCATTTAAACTTGATGTGAATGACAAGTTACGTCTATAGTTTGCCATATTTTGAAGTGATGCGTGTTAATTGATCAAAACAACTACTCTCAGCTAGTGGGAATCTGTGTTTTGCTCTTATACTCCGGATCAGGCCTCATCTGTGTCACACAATATGCCAGAGGGCTTAAAGAAGCCAGAGCTGCTCTGTTGTTGCTAGGAGACTGTGGGCTCTTGTTGCGCTCTTATTGAATTACTCTCTGCGTCTGTGTGTTGCTGTCAAGCTGAGGGGACAATTATTTCTAACTGAGAGCTCTGCAGCCGCTGTATTCCTTCAGCTGCCATTTCGGGATGGTTGCGTTTGTGAGCTGACAATAGGAGGAGTTGGCGCAGACCACTGAGCATAATGTAGTGATTGTTTTTAAAGGAAACTAACTGATGTATCTGGAGCTGTAGCAGTAAACCTAGATGAAAAAATAACCACCTATGTGTCATGTCCTCTTCCAGGCAAGGCCTTTGGTTGTGTGGGTGGGTACATCGCGAGCACCGCCGCCCTGGTGGACACGGTGCGTTCATACGCTGCTGGTTTCATCTTCACCACCTCTCTGCCACCGATGCTGTTACACGGAGCCAGGACCTCAATCCAGATTCTTAAAGGGGAAGAAGGCCGCGCTCTGAGACGCAAACACCAGCGCAACGTCAAGCTGCTCAGGCAAATGCTGATGGATTCGGGCCTGCCAGTGGTGCACTGCCCCAGCCACATCATCCCAGTCCGGGTAATTTACTATTTAATTTATCGCCTAATGACTCATTACAATTAAAAACATGCTAAGTAGTCCTCAGTCTGTCTCCCCGTTGCTCCACTCTAATCACCATGTTTTTGTACTATTTTTAGGTATCGAATGCTGAGAAAAACACAGAGGTATGTGACCTCATGATGAGTCGCCACAACATTTACGTGCAAGCCATCAACTACCCCACTGTTGCCAGGGGAGAAGAGCTTCTGCGTATCGCCCCAACGCCTCACCACACCCCTGAGATGATGAAATACTTTGTTGGTAAGAAAACCCCGTAGTCTGTACTCAAAATATTTAAGTTAAAATGTAAATTCACACTGTTGGACATGAAACTTCCCCTCATTTGTATCAGAGATTTGCATTTTCCTAAATGTATAATCTGTTTTTGTCAAATGGCTCTAGCTGATTGTTAAAACAAAACACGTGGTAACTGACTGTAGCGCTCTCTCAGTGATCAAAGTTAATTTGGCTTCCGCTTTCTTTCACCCTACAGAGAAGCTGGTGCACACCTGGAAGGAGGTGGGCCTGGATCTGAAGCCCCACTCGTCAGCAGAGTGCACGTTCTGCCAGCAGCCGCTGCACTTTGAGGTGATGAGTGAGCGCGAAAAGTCTTACTTCAGCGGCCTTAGCCACCTCATCTCAGCCTGCGCATAACACTACTGCTGGCTCGTGACGGCACATACATACTTATCACCCATTCCTCTATCACTGTCATAGAATGTATTAATTATCTTTGATAAATCCTCCTACACATGTTATTATTAATTATCTTTGATAAATCCTCCTACACATGTTATTTAAAGTATTCTATGTTCAGATGTTCTATATGCTCAGAATAAAATATGAAATGGAAAGAAGAGTTTGTTTGTGTTGCATTTCTTCTTTGCTGACTTGATAAGAAAAGAACACATGAAAGGAGAAAATCCACTCCACACACATTAAATCTTTGTGTGTCAGGGCGTCTGCAGCTCCTTAAAATGGCCCTAAACTCAGTATTATAAACGTTAAGGCTACAAAGATCATTACATTTGAATTTGTTAGGTCTTAATTATATATCGCAAACATTTTATCTAATTTATTTATCTTTATTTTTTAAATCTTTTTGTCAATACGAGTCAGGCTTTTTTGTGTGAAGGTCTGCATTCCAAATTCCAAATCTTTAAACCTAGAACTGTGCCTAAATCCTGTCTTAATACTATATACTTGCACTTACCTGTTGGCAAAATGTAGATGAACCTAACTCACTATAATAACCATATTCCTACATAATACCTACTTCTGCATAGGACCACATATACCCTTATACTTGCCGGCAATGCTTGGCTGAGAAAATAATGATTTGTCCAAAAGTCAGTCTTGAATTTGATTAAAAATTATCTTTGAAAGTCTAAAGCATTTAAGTTAAGTGTCTGATGCCTGTTGACACCCTCTACGAGCAACAGTTGCCTTATAGTGGTCCATATATAAAAACATTAATAAAACAAATCCTAATAAGTGATAAAATTGTCCTGCTGCTGGTCAAGGGTGAAGGTTTTGTTTCAAAATTGGGGGCACACATGAAATAAAGTTTGGCAGGGTCAGATGTTGTGGAGCAGAGACTTAATTTCCTGCTTTCTGGTTAATTTTTATACACCAATTTTAGCCTTTTCGTGATGTAAATGTGTTTTATTTTGTTAAAATAAATGCACATGCTCGAAATCTACGCCGATGCTGCTGACATACATTGTTCAAAATGGGCTTATGATGCTATAACTGAGCAGATAGTATTCACCGAATGAACTGACATGACCGGTAACATTTGGTCACATGCTCCTGACGCTCAGAGGTAGAACGCTCACTGAACGCTCCTGTAAGGCTGCGAAAAACTGGGCCACAACAATTTGCCTCAGCAGATGAAAAGACTAAATCTTTGTGTTATACCAATGGTGGTGTTGGTAATTTTATTTTGACCCACTGGCCTACTTGTGCTTGTAACACAAATGTAGGACACTGATTGTTTTCCCACCTGGTGATGATAAACACCTGGAACACACAATTAAGAAATACGCAATAAATCCTTCACATGGTACTCGATATGCTGTTGCTGCTGCAGATGATTGTCAGTGGCTATTATTTGAACAAATACATATGAAATCTGAATTTTACATGCTTTATTTTCAGAAACAGACTTTTGGAGAATAACACATTAATCCAGGACAGATGAGGGGTCGATGATTTTACAGTTACTTGGACGCACAAATAGAATAACAACTAAAAAAAAAACAGATAACAGATAAAAACAGATGCAAATCAGGTGAAATCTTACACTATGTGATTCTCAGGGGGACCTACTAACCTACTGTCCCTGTAAATTCAGATGGCGATGACATAAACCTGGCTGTGAAACTCAAGGTGACCCAAATTCATGGTCACAATGGTTCACAACCATTCATGCACACATCCTCCAGATCCACATAAGCCTCAGAGGCTATCATGGACGACTCATATTCAGTGTGTTGACAGAGCTGCTGCACGTATTCAACTTTAATCTAATTTGAACCCGATGAATAAATATGAGCGTACATGGATCTATACACAATCTTGCAAAAACACAGTTTATTCATTTCACTGTTTCCCAAGTGCAGGTGTTGTAAAAGCCGCCGTTGCTTCACAGGAGGAAGGGCTACACTGAAAATGGAAGTGAGAGACATTTATAGAGAGTTGATGTTGCCACTGCTTTGTGTAAATAAAGACACTTCCACTTTTGAGTTGATCCTCATTAAACTCTATACACAAACTCCTGATCATCACCATAGGTGTCATTTACACTGGGGACCTGTCCCATCACTTTTAAAAGCATATATTTAAAACAAAATGTTATAAGAAAAAGCAAATAAAGAAATATTAATTAACAAAGGAGCACACACTGAGGAGGGTTTAATTGCACAATGAAACAACACACAATGCAATCTAAATATAGCAGAAACAAATGTGCATCGTCCAAACGTCCAGAGGTTTATAAATCAATTCGAGTTAATGTGTCATTGATGTGCAGAGCTTGAACATGCACATTTAAAGACATAACTCCAGTAAGTCATGTCTACATGAGTGTTGAGTTAGCAGGACTTGTATTGTAGAAAAGTTGATCTACAGGTCATGGATGGATTACTGAACGTGCCTGATGGGTACATCCTCAGAGTCCCAAAGTGACAGGGGTCCTCGGGGCCGTCACTTGCAAAATGTCACTCAAAATACTATGTGCTGACGAGGAAGAGACTCAAAAAGACCACAAAGAAGTGCAAATAAACTGCAAAGAGACACTAAATAACTACAAAAACTGTCAAAAAAGAACCACAAGGACACACAATGGCTGAAAAAGACACAAAAGTATCTCAAAGAGACACAAAACTGACACAAGAAGATGCAAAACCACCAAAAGGTCTGTGTCTTGCTCCCACTGTCTCATAATACATCCATGCTGCAGGAGAAGACATAACTGAGGCCAATACAGAATGCATGAGAACCTTACTGCATTATATTCTATTATATTTTTATTTTTTTAACTGTCACCTGCCATCTGAATTTTGTGTTTTCCTTCATAAATAAGCCTGAAGACATTTCAGCCATAAATTTGTGCACAGAAATTCACCAGAATGTTTTTCACGCTCAGAATTTCCTGGGGGAGAATCCCAAGGTCCCCGCCCTACACCCCTGGTCATCACACACATATGTTTAAGGAGATTTCTAGCTATGCATGAGCATTAACATATGTTGAATGAAAAATGTATTTCACTGCATATCTTTTAATTATTCTTTATTAAATTCACTATATCTAGAAGAGAGTTCATCTGGGGTCAAGAGGAGATTCACTGTGTTTAAAATGGCCAGATCAGCTCTTTACAGTACAAAACATTCCTGCAAGGTATTTTGTTTCTGTTCGAGTTTGCATTGAGAGTTTGCAGTGCAGTCAGACAGAAGAGCATGATTTTAGATTTAGAGATATTTTTGGTACACTGTGTGGGAGTATATTATACAATTACGGTATATGATATGAACATTTCAGAACAAAAGTATTTCTAACAACAACTTCAAATGTGGAACACTTGGCAGTGAACTGTGTCTTGGTTACATTAATGGTACTCAAAACTACTCCAAACTTTTCCATGACAGTGTAAGAGAGCGTCAAAACAACATGTACAATATCATTCTTATTTCTCATATTGGTAGACCTGTATTTGTCATGTTACCTTGGATGAAAACAGGGCTGCAACTGACAATTATTTTATCGATTAATCTTCACCTTCATTCATTTTTCAATTAATTGATTAATCGTTTAGTCAATAAAATGTTAGAAAACTGTCCACAGTCCAAGGTGATGTTTTTAAATGTCTTGTTTTGTCCAAAACCCCAAATATATTCACTTTAATATGATATAATTTCCATATTTAAGAGGCTAAAAAACACCCTTTACCAACATTTTTGCGGGAAAAATGACTACAGTTACCAAGTTATCAAAATAGTTGGCAATTATTTTTCCATTTGGTCAACTAATCGATTAATTAACTTATCGTTGCAGAAAAAATAAAACAGAAATGCAGGAAATGTCCATATTTGAGAGGCTGAAAATGCCATTTGCTGCCAATTTTGCAGAAAAATTACTTTGCAGTTAACCAGTTATCAAAATAGTTGGCCATTATGCTAATGTGAAATGTGAGAGCAGCCAGGGCACCGTGCTGGCAGCTCAAAGTGACTAACAGACTCACCAAGGTTATTCATGATAGTAAAAATATAATTGATATAAAACAATTTAGATAATCCAATAGGAACTATGCAAAAGTATCTTGAGAAACCCAATAATGTCCCCATATAAAAAAGTGGCTTCAGTTTTTTTAATTCAAAGGTCTGCAATCAAGAGTGAATCACGCTGTCTCTTCTTAAAGCATGTCTTGACAGGGAGTGATGTCCTACCTCAAGACCAGTCTGCAATACAATCAAAGTAAAGCCATAGCCACACAACTACATTACCTGTTACAGAAACACAGTAATAAAAACCAAAGCAAAGCCTCTCACTGTCCATGTATTGTTTGAAAAGTAAAGTAAAGTGTACTTTGTAAATTGTCAACATTATATCAGGTTCAGTCGTGTGAGTGAAGTCATTATTAGGAGTGTGTGGGACGGAGTAATGCTCATCTAGCACGGTATCTTTTGACTCCCCTGCTATTTATATTCCCTCAGCTACGTGACTAACTTCACTCCCTTTACACACACACACACACACACGCACACACACACACACACACAAAACTCACGTGTACAAATGGATGCATTTCATGATTGAAATGTTTTAGCTGTCACATGCTCATACAGTCTGTGGTGCTCCCAAGGTGGGGCCATGCTGGTACAATTGCTGCTCCCTGGCAAAAAAACTCCCATTATAAGAGGCTGTGGCACGCTCACTTTTAAAATAGCACAAAAGCAGTGGTATCCTGTGAATCTGGACAACCCAAGGCATGAACCAGTGTCTTGTCAAGAAGTGAGCTAAATAAAAAAATCCAAAGTTGGGTTACATTTTGGTGAGGGAACAACTGGCACAGCCATTTTCAAAGGGGTCCCTTGAACTCTCACTTCAAGATACCTAAATGAAAATGGGTTCTGTGGATACCGACGAGTCTCACCTAAATTTGAGAAGGCTTGTTCCTAATAAATGTTTTGTTTCTGACAATCCATGTACTCCTTCAAATTAAAGCTGTATATAGTATTTAGAGTAGAGGATTTAATACATTAACATTTTTGTGATTCTGCGAGACGGTGCGTGTGAGAGAGAGAGCTGTTTGCTTCATGTGTGATCTCCCTGACCCCTGAGGGTGTGCTTCACCCTTATCCACCATTTCCATGACGACTGGTTCCTGCATGGCTGCCAAACTCGCAAGGTCCGGACAAAAGAGAGCAAGAAACAATGAAACCTACAGCAGGCTCACAGCTGAGGTTAGAAAGGAGTCAAATATTTCTCACATTGAATGAGTCAGTTTATCTGCTTGGTAACAATGCTGAATCGCACTTTGGACACCGCACAATAGGAAACCAGACACACTCACCCAAAAAGACATCCGCTACGGTTACAGGAGATAAAGATCTGTTACTGGGCTGAATCAATTCCGTCAGCATTTTCTGAGGAAGAAGAAGAGTTGACAGAAGTTTCAGTGAGTCAGTTTAACTGTAGAGCGGATACAGTTTCAAGTTATTTATTGTCATATCTGCACAACAATTACAGAAAGGCAGTCCTTGCATCTACTCGCAGACGAGGGATTCATGCTCGCGACAGTGCGAGATTTAAACATTAAAGGTGTCCTCCTTGGCTGAGCAGTAACTTTAGCTAGCTCAGTGGTGCATGCTTCCTTCTGCAAAGTGATTCATTTGGCAGGTGTTGGTTGGTAGAAATAAAATAGTTCCTCCACGAAACTGATCACAACAACGTCTGTGGATTATTTAGATACCGGCTCACCCTTTTCCCCTTTATGCACGGTAGCCTCGTGAGGTTACCTGTGACGTGTGCTTCGTTGTATGTGGTGAGGAAGAGGCTCTCTCAGGGTGTCATGGTGAAGCAAAGAGTAATGATATTCAGCAGAATTAAGTGTCTAGATAAGGCTACCTCTTTGAAGGAGTGTCTTAAACTGTTGATGGCTTGTCTTGAGTGATGACGTTTAAAGGCAGCGGGCTGATAGGTGGCTATCTTTGCTGCATGTGTTTTTCCACAGCATGGCAGGTAAAACAAGTTTACCTGTTAGAGGTGAGCTGTTTGCAGTAAGAGCCTGTTGTCTGCAGCTCTTCATCAACATCACACTGTGGCTGTTTCGGCTTTCACTTTCCTCCCTGCTGCATTATTAGACCTGCCTTTATTGAAGAAAAGCCAGTATCAAAGTTTCGCTAATCCAGTAATAACACATTTCATTTCCTGTAGATTCTTCACAATAAAAGTCCACTGGTATTTTGTTCTGTAAGATCTTTTATTGTGAAGCAGCAAAACAAGGAAATGTTGACTTTTTGAGCAGCGACTTCACACAACTTCTAATATGGTGGATAGCGAACATGAAACAGTAAAATAAAGCAGATATCTAAAGTAAAAACAGGACGCAGGACCTACTCCGGAGAAGGTCCATCTCTGGTGTGGCTTGGCGTAGCACGGCGCGTCTAAACTGACGATGGAAACACAAATCAGCGCGGCCAAGAGTGACAATGGAAAAAAGCATTTGCTATTGAGTTTTTCAAATTTGTACTTTGAGCACCACAAGTTGAGTAACATATCTAGTTCCTCTATATTTGAGAGAAAGCAGACATCTCTACGACTGATGTCTCCAACACTCGGAAACTCACACCAAAAACAGTCTAGACAAAGATGAAAAATATGCAATTTTGATTTTTGTAGTGAACTATTTCTTTAACATATAATTTGGCCACCTAAAACTTTTTTGACTTATGTTCGCTAGTGATGCTATGACGACCTGTTGTATTCTCGTTGTTGATTGCTTTTGACTGAGAGCAAAAAATAGATATTACATAGCTACTGATTTACACAAAAGGTCTTTAAATTATGAGCTTTAGTTATTCACCAGTTTGATTGAAGCTAGATATACACAGACTTAACAGTGGATTTACATGATTGTCGCAGACCAACCCTGGACACTTAATAATGAGTTTTTCCTCTGTTCCTCTGTCCCTCCACTTCATATCAACTGGAGACAAAAAAAAGACACTAATACAGCTGAATGATGGCTCTGTGTGCTCATACCTACGTTACAGCACAATAGAAAAAGAATTCAAGTAAGAATCCTGTCTTGCTGTGGTCATGCAAAAGACAAAAGCAGCATTTAAAGGCAGTTACACAGTTATTCCAGTTGTTTTTTTCCGGGTACCGGAGGCGATCAGCCCCCTGGCTACAATCTGCCAGACAGCTCAACTGATTGGAGGCTGCTGTCTGTTACAGCATTATCTCTCTTGCAGAAAGGTCATTTCCTCATTACACTGAGAGCGCAGAGGTGTGGTGAGACAGATAACAATAGACTGGTTAAACAGCGGGAGGCTACAGTCAAACAGCCTGCAGATATGTTTTACAACATAGACGTATGAAATCTCGGTAGCCTTGTTGATCATGTGTCTCTGTAGCTGCGATCATACACACACTGTGCTGTGTGACATACACACAATATGATGTTTTGTGCTTGTGAAATCTCGGTAACCTTGTCATCATGTGTCTCTGTGGCTGTCTGGTATGAAGCTGATTAAAACAGCATTAGATTTCAAAGTTTTAAACATTCCTCTGTGTTTCCAGGGAGGGCCCCTTGTTGCAGCTGGGTTTTCAAAACAATACGTCCCCTATTAGGATTGCAGTGTCATCCTTCAACATTCATTTTCTTTGAAATGAGACAGGATCGTTTCATCCCTCTGTGTTCCACTGGCTGTCAAATAATTAGGATAGATAGAGGTGTTGCTTTACTGAGGTCAGTGTCCTTTGCTCTATAAAGTTTAAATGTGAAAAGTCAGAATGTGCATGTTCAGAGAGGCGGAAAGTACCAAAACAACATCTACACAAATGAAAAGAGATAAAGTGATGCACAAGCTGAGACTTGGTATTATTTCTGCTTTCCATGATTCAAAGAAAGGCGTACGTGACATTGTCAAAATAGCTGTGACTGCTGTCTTAATGTAATACTTCCTAAAGGCTTGATGCAAATAGCTATTTAAATGGGAATGTCTTTTATCTAGTCTCGTGCTTTGGTTGTCTGTGACACTGACGTCATTATCGTGCAGCTGCCATCAGGTTTCAGAAAACTGCAGGCCCTTGGTGCCTCCAGGAATGTGACCATGTGATTGTTTTATCACTTTCAGCTCCTCTTACAGATGAAGAGCATGTGTCTGCATGTATTGCATGCAATCAGAGGTGCCTCAGGGATATATGCGATGTCACTGCTGCAAAGAAAAAAGCGGAATTATGTGATTGTGCAGCAGTTATTATACTGTATATTGCATTACAGTCTGTGGAGGCCCAGTCTGTCACATTTACCTACTGTACAAACTCTATTTATACTTCAGAATACTCAGTGCTGCACATTCGTTGATTGCACATGAGCTCATGCAGTCTATGAGTTATTATGAGTAATATAATGCATTTAAGACTATGGAGACACATTCAATGCACTTATAACACATCCATCCATCGATTTTCATCTGCTTATCCCAGGCTAGGTTGCGGGAGCAGCAGGCCAAGCACAGCAACTCAGGCATCCCTCTCCCCAGCAACACTTTCCAGCTCCTCCTGAGGGACCCCAAGGCGTTTCCAGGCCAGACAAGATATGTAATCCCTCCAGTGTGTTCTGGGTCTGCCCTGGGGCCTCCTACCAGTGGGACATGCCTGTAACACCTCTAATGGGAGGCGCCCAGGAGGCATCCTGATCAGTTGCCCGAACCACCTCAACTGACCCCTTTCGACGTGAAGGAGCAGTGGCTCTACTCCGAGCTCCCTCTTGATGTCCAAGTTCCTTACCCTATCTCCAAGGCAGAGCCCAGACACCCCATAGAGGAAACTCATTTCAGCCGCTTGTGTCCGTGATCTCATTCTTTCGGTCACTATTCAGAGCTCATGACCATAGGTGAGGGTTGGGAAATAGACGGACCAGTAAATCAAAATCTGCATCACTGCAGACGCCAGACCAAACTGCTGATTCATCTCACTCATGAACAAGACCCTAGAGATTTGTCAACTCCTTCACTTGAGGCAGTAAATCTCTCCCTTTATAACACAGCAACTGTCTTCATTCATACTTTAAGTGTTCAGAATACTCAGTAATGCACACTGATTGAGTGTACATATACTCATTCACAGTTTATGAGTTATTGTGAGTAAAACAATGAAAGTCTACAGAGGCCCATTCGTCAACTTCATTTACAGCTCAGATAGCTCAGTATTGCACACTGATCAACTGTGAATGAGCTCATTTTGATTATCAATATATTTACTAAATAATCAATTAAAATAATTCCAAAATAAGGAGACAGAAAACTCTGTGACTGTATCATGTTTACATTGACTCTTAAAGGTTAGACAGTTTAACAGAGGCAAGTCTGGGTGAACACTGCAACGCTTGATGACTGTGCCTGTGTACATGCATCGACACTGACCACCAAGGCCAAGCGGTTATTGCACTGGCTATTACACAACTACTTCTGTTGTGGGGAAAAAGATCACAAGAGGCACGTTTGTTCTTGCACCACGGTTGCAAAAAAAAAAAAAAAAAGAATTCCTTGGAACCACAACTAAGACTTCCTGACTCCTTTACAGTAACCAAATAGAAAAACCCCTCCAGGGTTTGGCACAGGTTCTGCATGTTGGATGCACTTCAGTGAGAATTTATTGTGGCAATCATAACTATGAAAGCTTTACAGCAGCGTGGGCCTCCCAGTGACTCAGTAACCTCCAACAAGGATAAAATGTTGCACATGCAAATATTCTGTATTGTTATTGAGATATACCTCTTGTGGTTGTATGGTAAAGTGCTTGATAACAAAATATTGTTTTAAAAGTAATGAATACCCTTTTAAAGGAAATACTTCTAACTACTTGGTCTTTATCGGGTGCGACATCAACCCCATTGCTAGAAAAAACGTTCGCATTGTAGGTGTCTGCACGCATACGTTACGTTTGTACATTACTTTGTAGCAGACACATTAAAACTTTATGTTTCTCACAACTGCTGCAGTTTTCTCTGATCATAAAATCAGAAGGGATGAAACTGTGGGAGCTGATAGACTGCCAAATGTTCTCCACCCTGACTGGTTCATTGGAGGAATAAGGGGCTATTATCTGCCTTACACACACTCTCACCCAGTTTGCTGTGTTAAGTGATGGCTGACATTATGTTTACAGCTCAAAGGCTGGAGATAATGCGGCAGTTAAAATAAGTGGGGGTTTTTTGAGAGCCAACGGCAATATGAAGCAGGATAAATTAAATATTGTTGTGTTTGAGGTCATTCATTTTAAAGAGGGAGTGTCCTGCAAAGAAGTTTGAAATCTGGTACAAATTACTACTACTACTAAATTGTATAGCAATTGTAATTAAATAACTGAAGGTGCACCAGTTGAATCCTGTTTTTACCCTTATTAGTACTAAATTCATAGTTCTTTCCTGGAGACTTCGTGGAAATAGATAAGGAATTACTCAGAAATCATGGACCTGTGAAATAAAGCACTTTGGCTGATTTAGACAGTTCCATATGACCCTTTGGATCTGAGTACTGATTGCAGCGCATGAGGAGTTTGAAGTTTTGGATCACACTGTCCTTGCTGCACACACTGGGTTTAAGCACAAGACATTCCCTCTGTCCTTGGTCTTTCATGCACCCGTCCCTGGTTAGAAACACTACAAGGTCATAATACAGATCAAAGCAAATCAATGACGAAAAGAAAGTTTGAATCCTTGTTATTTTCTTTATGGCAACAGTGTAGTATTCCTGTAAAAACCAACCGTACCCTCCATGTTTGTTCAAACATGCATTGCAACCTTCGCTCCAGTAAAACCAGAGTCAGACTTTGCCTGTGCCCGCCTCTGAGGCCACTCCAGGAAGAAGGATGTGTAAAGGTAACATACCCTCAGTAAATGTCACTCTCCCGTTTTAGAGGTTTTCATATCATGGAGCCGGTGACTTTACAGCATTTAGTCCTTGTTAAACTTCCCTGTTCATTTCCTTATTTTGAGGAACAAAAGAGTACAGTGAAGAGAAGTTCCAGCTCCAAAAACTATAGAAAGCCGTTAAACATTTCTCAACAGTCTTAAAGCTAAACTGAACTCTAAAAGAGGTGGGTCATTAAAGGGCAAGACAGCTCAGTCCCACAGGAAGCAGGAAGTCTCTCTGTGTTACTGTAAAGATTTATGTTTATATCCATTGCACATATGTAGTGAAGTACTGTGTTGTTTGTTCGATTGCATATTTTCTGTGAGAGCGAGATAGAGAAAGTACAGTATTTGTGTATGTGCGTGATACCAAAATCTGATAAAGAGATATCATCTGAGTCTTGGAGTTCAGCAACTTCCTATCCTCCCTACCAAGCCAAACAACGCCCCATTCTTCTTCTGTTTTTTTGTTTGTTTGTTTGTTTGTTTTTACAGTAAACTGTCTGGTTTCATTAAACCAATCTGTCACGTAATACCAACACCCTAATTACCCATGACAGCATTGCATGTCTTAATTTGATTTGCTTTTCCTGAGTCATATGCACTGTTCCAAAACCTGCGTGGTATGATAAACTGTATTCTCTGATAACATTGTGGGTGAGAAGGCAGCACAAGTTGCAGTCGCATCATGACTTTGTCCTTGTAGCTCCTGCCAACATGTTGCTATGCAGGTAAAAGGGTATCATGTATCAACATCATTGATGAGGGTCAAAGTAACATTACAGCAGTTGGATGCTTGTTTTTTGCATAATGACCCCATTTTACAGTTGTGATTTCCATATAGAGACGGCACAGTGGTGCAGAGGTTAGCACAGGGTGGTTCTCCCCGTGTCAGCGTGTGGTTTTTTTTTCTGGGTCATCCACAGTCCAAAGACATGCAGGTTAGGTTGGTGACTTTAATTTGGCTGTGCATGTGAATGTGAGCGTGAATGATGGTCAGACTCTGTACCCGTTTTTACACAGAGATCACACTTTTATGCTAATACCAAGTCCCCTTTTAATTCCTCCTTTGCATTTGCACACAGAATCAAATAACAGCGGCATCATGCTGCTTCAGTGTGTGATTTTAGACAGCATGCTGGTATCCTGGAAGCAAAGAGCACGACATTTACCACAACAGCGTCAGCCTCTAGTGTGACAATAACGATGGCATAACATGGCAATAACAATCATTTACTATCCCAGTTCTATTGCAGATGATTTCATTCTCTGCTCTGACCTCCTTGACCTCATTGTTTTTCCAATTTGCGGATATGTTCTTCTTTGAGTTAGCCGCTAACTACTGTTAGCTGTTTTTAAGTCTCCCACTGTGGGTTGCACACAAAGCATGTAGTCAAAATGTCACACCCTGTCCCTTTTACACAGACTCTGTTCCAGTGCTGTTACTACCTCCATTGGTGGCTTACAGGCGATACAACTCTGTCTACCCATCTTGCAATCATACCTGTTATACAAAACTGCGAGGCGGCGTAATGGCGCGATATTCCCACCTTATACAGGTTGAGTAAGAGGGGCTTATGTGTCAGCCCTGTGATAGTGTGCCGACCAACCCAAGGTGTACCCTGCCTCTCACCCACTGTCCCTGCGACCCTGAATAGGACAAGCAGTTAAGAATAATGAATGAATGATTTCCATTTATCAGATTGTGAATCTCTGTTTTTCTTCCATTTGTTCATGTGGTTAGAGTCATCACAAAGACTGGGATACATCCTTCCTCGCTGCAGCAGGAAGAGCACAGTACAGCCTTTCAACTCCAAATTAACTGCCACCAGCAGCATTTCTGCCGTCAATATTCTTTCCATTGATCAGCTCCAGTTGTGGTAATAAGAAACTAATGGGGCCATAACTCATATTTTACAAATGAATTAAAAATCTTTCCAACTATACACCAAAAAAAAGGATGTAAATTTGCTGTTAACCCTTAAACAGCTTTAATACAATGACCAAAAGTACATGTATCGTCAAAGCCCACAATTACCTCTACATTTACATGCAGTCATTTCTAATCACAGAGTCGAAATTCGAATTTCGTTAAGGTATACTGTATACACATACAGTCCTGACTGCAATTTGAAATTCAGATTGACAGTGAATCTCTGCGGCTTAAGTGTCATAGAAAAATAAATCCTACTTAATGGGTTTTGGCATAGTTTTGATATTTTTTTAAAGCACTTAAATGAAGCAAAGAATTTGTTTAGGACATGCTGAGTCAGTCTTTTCACACCTTCAGCTCTCCTGAAAGATTTCCAATTCTTTTCAATCAACAACGTTTGATTCATTTTTTGTGTACATACGCCTGCGGGGGTTCACACAGCATTTAGTTCAGTTAGCCTTGTTGTTATTTGAGGTGTGAATTCCGACACCTACAATTTAATTTGTTTAATTGATTGATTGTGTTTTGACACACCTGTAATATCTTGTTTTGAAGTGTTTTGAACTTTGGATGTTGTTCAGTTAGACAAAACATGAACTCAATACACTTTTGATTGCTGTACTTACATTATCCAAAATCCAGCCACCTGACAACAGAAGTCACAGCACAGAGGTGAGAACAGAAATGCACATGACAAGACAGGATGATCGTCACTGCTCTCCCTGACACTTTTGTCTGTTACTATGAAGGAACACGAGGCTCAAATCAGTTTGTTGCCTTTAGGAATTTTCCTCCGTACAGCATATGCATAAATTGATAAATCCTTCATACACACTCAAAAAAAGCTGTTTTAAGTGCATTTGCATTAAAAATCCATAAAGCAACACTGTGTCACCAAACTTTGACAGTAAATTGTGTTTTGGACTCTGCAACCACAGCCAGAGAAAAGACATCCAAAGGTTATGCACTGAGCAAATATTACATAATTCGTTGTGTCTGCTGTGTGTCTGGGGAAAATGTGTCCATGTATACTGAAGAAAAATTTAAACACAACATTTGTTTTTGCTCCCATTTTTCACAGGTTTAGGTTAAAGATCCAATACTTTTTTATGCACTTTCTCTCAAATTTTGGTCCCAAATTTGTTAAAATCCGTGTTAGTGAGCACTTCTCCTTCTCCGAGACATTCCATTCACCTGACAGGTGTGGCGTATCAAAATGCCGATTAAACAGCGTGATTACTACACAGGTGTGCTTTGCGCAGATCACAATAAAAGGCCACTCTACAATGTGCAGTTTGATCTCACAACACAATGCAACAGATGTCTCAAGCTTTGAGGGAGTGTGCCATTGGCATGCTGACCACAAGAATGTTTACCTAAGCTGTCACCTGTGAACAAAATGTTCATTACTATAAGCTGTCTCCAATGTCATTTCCGTGAATTGGCAATACATCCAACCACACAGGCTCAGGACCTCCACATCAGGCATCTTCACCTGCAAGATCGTCTGAGACCCGCCACCCGACTGCTGATGTAACAGTTGGTCTGCACAACTGAAGAATTTCTGTCAGCCAGATAGAAACAGTCAGAAACCATCTCAGGGAAGCTCATGTGCATGTTCATCGTCCTCATCTCGGGCAACCAACACCAACCAACACATTTTCACTCTGACCTTGTCACATATTGACGTTTGGTCACGGACTTTGCATGTCCAGATACAACATCAAAGGTACTCTGGGTGCATTGGTTGTTGACGTTCTGGGACGCCTTGTAAAGTTCTGCCTGTTACATGCATTGTCTTCTTTTAAAATACACCTTTGCTTTTTCATAGGAAATGTACTTTTTATACAGTCTCTTCTAAAATAAATGCCACTGCGAATTGAGGTTTTTCTGCCGTCAACTAACGCACATGGTTTGGTTTAGGTTACAAAAGCACGTGGTTAGGTTTAGGAAAAAATAACAGGGTTTGGCTTTATAGTCTTGACGTGAACACTGCACTCCAGGGTGAAAGTCTGTGTTTGTTTGACCCATCCACCACCTCTCCCTCTTGTTGTCTACTTAGTTGTCGTCACCAACTTCACTGATTGTGTTATACTACCAAATTCACAGAAATGACACTGAAGACAGCTTATGGAAGTAAAATGAACATTTAGCTCACAGGCAACAGCTGTGGTGGACATTCCTGCAGTCAGCATGTCAATGACACACTCCTTCAAAGCTTGGCACACCTGTTGCAATGCAGCTCTAGCAAAAGTTCAGTCAGAAGGACAATACTTTTAATGCTCAAGCTTTAAGTTTCTTTCTCACCCTGCCATTCACTCCTTGCATGAATGCTCACTCACTATTTCCAGGTGTCACTGTCTGGGTAGGCCAACTGAGTCATCAGCTGATTCACAATCAACCAATAGCACAGCGACACACCTTCTCTATCAGCCTATCATCTATCTGTCGTAGTTCTTTCTTGCTGCTGTCGTGTGCGCCCTCCACCTTCCCATCACCACCCAGCCATTGCGGATTCATCAGCCTCATACGCCTCAGCAGTCAGCAGCCTTATCAACCACCAGCACCAGTGTCTGGATTCCATGGGGGGATTTATCCTGCTGCTGCTCAGATGTCCCTCAATCACAAAATATCTCCCTTTGGTGTCCAAGCGCCAAAGACTTCTGTTAAATCTTAGTCGGCACAAATCATCTATTAATCTGTACACTCATATTCTGTGTTAAATATTATCTTTACTTCACTCTCCTGTCTCTTCTGATTGAACTGTGTTGTGTGATCAAACTGCACATTTTAGAGTAACCCTTCTGTGTAGTCATGATGCTGTTTAATCAGCATCTTGATATGCCACACCTGTCAGGAGGCATATCAATGGCATTGCATTCAAATTTTTGTTCAGTTTTTCTTTTTCTTTTCTTTACTTCCTTCTCTTTTGTATTTGACAATCACTGGGGGAAACCATGTTGCGACACTCAACAGTGCAATGATGCAGAGCTGTGTACGCAATCACAAACATTTCAGTGGCTCTACAGGTCTTCACATTTCCTCATTCATGAGGAAAATAGCTGTTTCGGATTTGTCTTTAAAAATAAACCAACACATTGTTGTGATTGCAGTCTTGCGTGACACTCGCCCCATAGCTGTGAAACAATGGAGTGAAATTCCCTCTTTGAGGCTCTAAATGAGTTGATGGAGCGTGTCTTTAAAAGGTCAGAGAAAGACGGATGTTGTGGAATGCTTCTCTCACAAAACAAATCCATTTTCCAAAAATCTACTTTGAGTTACATAAGACCCTTCAAACATGATGGATCTGTTGCTTTCTTCCAGTAGAAATCAAACTGCTGTATAAATTATATATTCAGGAACAGTGAAAACCAAGAAACTCGTTGTTTGTGTGACTCACATCTTGTCAGAGTGTGGGTTGTGGGACTTTGGTCACATACCACTTATATGCTGCTGTCATCAGCAGACATACACATGACACACATGGGTTCCCCCTAATTATTTTACAGTGAGGTAAGTTGTTGATGTGGTGTCATTTCCTATTCCCAGACAGAAATATTACCTCAGCCTCACTGGAATATGATAATGGCTGCCTTTTGCTTTGATGTCACCTTTAAAAAATAAATATTGTCCTCTCACCCATTGTGCCATTTATTAATCTGTTCTTGTGTGAGTTGCCGAGTGTTGGAGATATCGGCCGTAGAGTTGTCTGCCTTCTCTGTAATATAATGGAACTAGATGGCACTCGTGAACAGTGTCATGTCAGAACAGTTTTCTTTCTCCCAAACTACACCCGCCAACCATATCAAGCATGCATCTATTGATGGCTCACCCACCAAGTTAGCTTACGTTACACCTCAGCCGAGGAGGATGCTGTTAGTGTTTACATCTCGCGCTGGCACAAATACAAGCTTCTCATCCTTAAGTAGATGCACACTTTCTTCTGTGTGGGGATACAGCTGGTGAGTGTAGTTTGGTAGCAAGATAACAGTTCCACAAACTGAGTGCCATTTAGTTCCATTGAATTCAAAAGAAGGGAGACATCTCTACGGCCGATATCTCCAACACCCAGCTCCTCACACCAAAACAATCTAGACTGATAAATAGCACTAGAAATAAGAGGAAAAATATGTATTTTAGATTTTTCAGTGAACTGTCCCTTTAAGGAAAGCATTTGCTTTTTACACCCAATTAATGAAAAAAAGAAACATCAAACTTAGTATTTAAGTAACTATTTAAGGTTATTATCTAAGTGATTTTAATAACATTTGGGTCACATCAAATCCAATTTATTTATATAGCACATTTAAAAACAATCACAGTTGACAAAAGTGCTACCCAAATTAAAACATTGACACAAATATATAACAATATAACATGTACACATGTATTAAACAGAATAAAAAATATTATAAATATTAAAACCACTACGGGCAACCAAAAGCAAATGAAAACGTACGTCTTAAGATTTGTCTTAAAAGTGTCAGTGGAGGGGGAGCATTTGATTGAGAGTTGAAGCCTATTCCAAAGCTTTGGAGCAGCTGCCACAAAGGCACGATCTCCCTTACCCAGCAGCCTCGATCGTGGGAAAGTTAAAAGACACTGTTCTGAAGATCTAAGAGGTCGGGAGTTGGAGTAGGAGCAGAGAAGTTCAGCAATGTACTGGGGTGCCAGCCCGTGTATGGCTTTGTCACTATAGACAAGAATAATTTATTATTTTAAAATGATAACATCACAGTATCTGTATCTGAGATCATTTTGAATCTTGGCTTCCCTTGCAGGTCAGGTAGACCCTATATGATCATCAGTACAGATTATAATTTGCTGCTGTCATATAGTTATATCCCTCTTTACCCCTGCAATACACAAACTTCCATAAACGTTGAAGTATTTTTATGGACTTTGTCAAACGGATCCAATCACATCCTGGTGAAAGTTGACAGTGTGAGATACGATTAGAGGTTTTAGTACCACTCATAAATGACTCAAAGACTTCAGCAGATAAAATACAAAACATCAACATCTTCTCTTACTGAAAAGGAAACTGTGTGTGTCTGTGGACCAAGCCCAGAGTTATTTTAAGTATGTCCTACTTCCCTTCAACAATAAGCACAACAACTCCAGGCACAGGTTTTAGAACAGCCAAAATGAGAAGGCTAATTGGTTGAAAGAGCCTTGACTTAAGTGTGGCTGAAGGGTGTTGACCTTTGCTTAGCATGGTGGAGATTCCCTGTGTGTGTGTGTGTGTGTGTGTGTGTGTGTGTGTGTGTGTGTGTGTGTGTAACACCTAGGTGTGTCAGTTAATCACAACCCTGCAGTCCCTTTACAGCTACTGAGTGTGATGCCATAGCTGTTGTTAAAAGGATTCCGGTTCATTTGTCTTTTTCTCTTCCTCCTTCCTTCTCGTCTTGCTTATAATTTACGGGAAACAATTACCAACAAGTTTAAGGTGTGTCCGTCAAATGATCATATTCTTGATGGGTTGCATTGCATTGTACTGCATTACAGTGCAGCGCATAGAAAGGCTGCAGTGTGTAGTATTATTTTAAAGAGAATATAAACCATGGGTGCGCCTCATGTAGAGTATATGGAATTGAGTGTCTACTGTAATACAAATCAAGTTGAGACTAGCAGAAGGGGACATTTGATTTTAATTAATGTCCAACAGAAAGGCCTTTTGATTAATAAAAACTACGCCCTGCTTTAACAGTATGTCGATGAAACTTTTGACACTCCTCTTGCAGGAACAGTAATTACCACATTCAGGGTGCAACAAACAGGGAATGTTTCCCCTGATTCACACACTATATAGTTTGCAACAGGAGTAAAAGGAAGTAAATATCCGTAGGAAGGAGAGGTTGACGCTGCAGCTCTACGATATCCTTATCTGAACTTTATGTTAAGTACTTACTGTAAATGCCTCCAGGCAAAAATCTGACTTCTTTGACTACTTATTTTATAGATTAATGGCTCTTGGGTTAGCAGGTGAATTGCAGCCTGCTTTTGGTGAATACATCCTAAAACAGAAACATGACGATGTGTTTAAGTAACATGAACACAACATAATTACAGTAAGTCATATGAGGTAAGGAAGGAAACTCATGATAGTATTTATGGTATGAATTGTTGGCTGTGTGACAACACAAACATTCAGCTGGAAGAGCCCACAAAGGCTTTGACTAAAGAAAGGGTTTGTGTTGACACTGAATAAGTCAACAACGTTATTCAGTAAAGGAAATATCCTTGAAATACCACACTTAAATACTTAAATCAGTATTTGTCTGTTTTGTTTACTCTCTCCACGTGTTTTATATTTTCATAACCCTGCGTACGTTGTGCTTATTGTTTTCTGAGGTATGACATTTTTAGACTTTTCTTATTGCCAACCATATTTGACAAAACAAACAGGATTAGTCTGCAGGTAAAATGGCCGGATTTTAGTGAGGATAACAGTGGTGATATAACGCCGTACCTTTGCAGTGAAACCACAAGGCGTTACACAAACCAGAGAAAGCAGATAAGTGCCTCAATGCCCGAGAGCTCCAGGCTTATTGGTTCAGTTCATACTGTGCTTTAGTGGTGATGCATATTCCTAGGTGTTTAATATACTAACACAAACCTGTTGAAACGCTTAGATGGGTCCAGCTTTATCAGGCGACCTGATCTTGAAAACAGAGAACTGTTGTTACAATATAAGTGTCAAAGGCCCTCTGGCTTTCACCTGCAAAATGTCACCCAAATTAATGCATACCAACCAGAAAGACAGACTTGAGACTGCACCAGCCTCTCCCAGTTCAAATCACTCATCCAAACTCATCTTTTCAAAACGGCTGAATGTGTTAATGATGTTGTGTGTATTGTACTGTAATCTATTTTATCATAATTTTTAACTGATGTTAAGTGTCGTTGAGCACTATAAGCACTCTTTAAATAAAATGTATTATCATGCTATTACAGAGAGAAGCAAAACAGCAAATGGATGCATATTGATACAAAAAGACATAAAACAAACACAAAAAGAGGCAAAAATGCAAAGCCTGTGTTTCTTGCTCCTATGTCGGAGAGGTGGGGCCTTTTGCATAACTGCGCTTAGGGCCTATTGTGTCATGACCCGCCCATGAAACATGTCCGATGTCAGTGTTATGTTATTATGTTATCAGATTAACATGTAAGCAGCATTTTAATGTTGTAGCTTGGCCGTGTCTGGTGGAGCCTATTATTACTGCTTTATAGGCAGTAGCCTATATGTTATAAATAATCACTGAATGGCTGTCAGATCAATGGAGTGAAGTAGAAAGTTAAATATAGTAGTATAGAAGTATAAAGTGGAATAAAAATGGAATACTCAAGCAAAGTTAAGTGCTTCAAATGAGTCTTTATGCAAAAATGCACTCATATTGTAGCACTAGCTGATGGAAAAAGCTATCACATAATTCTTATTGCATGAAAAATGACCTCTGTTTAAATTTAAGACAATGCTCGTAGATTTTAAAGGACTTTAGTGCATCAGTTTCTTATAAATCTGTCAGGTTTCCACGCCCTTGATACAAACACTACACATCATGGCAGATTTCTAACAGCGCTACACTGCTGACACCTGGCGGTAACGGCGCGTCACTACACTTTAAAATGAAAGTTTTCACTCGAATATCTTAGCTGCACTAATATCATATTAATAATTTACACTTGATTGCTCGACAGTAAAACGTTTTATTTCACCACACTTGTACAATATCACCTCTGTGACACTGAGGTTTTGCACCTAACGGTTATTAACGCACCAACTTTCCCTTTAAGAACCCGAGCAGACTCTCAGCGCCCAATCGCGGCGCGTAAACTGAACTTTGTTGTTGTCAGCAACTACCAGCTAATATGGTAGTAAGCTAGCGTTAGCCGACCGAGCAGCTAATAGCACACCATCGTTTGTCTCATTCATAGCCAGAAAGAAGTAGAGTTCACTTACATTTCGGTTGTAACGGTCACAAAAGTCGGTCTCACCGGCTGTCCGTCTCCAATATCAGGAAACATGACTTCTTCACCGGTGAGTGAACGTTAGCTTCATGGAACTTGTCTGAGCTGAAGTTGCTTTCTTGTTTGTAGCTTTACAGTAGCTTCTTAGAAGTTAACGTTAATAGAGGCAATATTAAGTTATCTTGTATGATATGGGACCTTTCTCTTGTACATAATATACTCTAACCGTGTTTGCAGCAAGGCTTAATTAGAAATGAGGCTCATTTTACCCCTGTGGTGTGTGAGTTTGAGTGGGAATTTGTAATTGATGTGTATAATTCGACATAACATTAGGTCACAATGAATGATGTCACAAATATGGCAGTGTATTCCAGATAATATACTCTTCAGTCTGTAGGCTACAGGTCAAGTCTACAGAACAACTGCAGCAACATCAGAAACAACCCACTGTGACATGACACTTTGTTGTGTGACAGTTACATTGAATAACTATTCTGTTTGCGGTGCTTTCACATCAATCTATACTTTTTTACTTGTGTAATAAACATGGCATGTGGTTATGAAATTAGGCTGCATGTCAAACAGTTTAACCTGCAGTGAACTGTGCCAATGAGAAAGTATTTTAGTTTATCATTTCATGTATGCTGTATAGCATCTCATATGAAGGTTGTAGTTGTAGTTTTGGTGCATTATTTGCAACTCTAAATTAGAGTAACTGACTTTGTAAGCAGACAAACACAAATAACATGATTTAAATATGTTAGGTAGTAGGGTAGATAAAGATTTATAAGCACATGCGAGGTGCTGATGAGATTTTCAGTGGGAGATGTCATACCTGGAGGCAGGAATCACATATGGAGGTTTTTTTTTGCCATAAACAGTGTCAGCAACAATGAGGCATTTTCAACTCCTGGACAGATTTCAAATAGATTGAAAAGCTCTTGAAAGCTGTAAACAGTACACACCTAGTCTTTACTGATTTGACTGTGCAAGTAACTTCTGTGTAGCAGATTTTAGGTGTGAATGCAGTTCAGTGAAAGCTGCAGAAAACTGCACTTGTAAGAACCATCTAATTATGTAGTTTAAGATCGTGTTGTTCAAGTAGGTGATCTTTGTAGAGCTTGTTAAATACCAGCTAAATACAGCTTGAATCAGTTTATTTCCAAGTCCTGGGTGTATGAGACAAGTGTGGGGAAGTTTATTCATATAGCAGCCTGATTCATGCATGTATGGCTTGTATCTTCATAGCTACCAACAATGTAATCTCTCAAAACAGATTCTGCAAAAAAAAATTTTTTTTTTTTTAACCTATGGATTTCCAGATTGCCAACAATGTAACTTATTTAAATTCATCCCGTGTTTATGTGCTGAAAAATATCAATGACAAATTCACCCACATTGGGTGCCTCATAACCAAGAGGTTGGCTTATGGATGTCAGTCAAGGTATAACATATAATTGAAAATAAGTTAGGGCGAGTAAGTCTAAGTTATAGGCAATGTAGTGTGTTGTAGGAAACATTTTCTTTTGGACAAGACGATTTGGATTTGAATCATTCAGCTTAACTCAAACGTGCAATAATAGGTCAACATGTGCAGTACTACTTTTAATGTAATTTTTTTTTTTGATTTGGATGATTGTGTTATGTATTTATTACTGTCTATTTTCAATTTTTTATATATATATTTCAGGCATGGCACAGCAAATGTGGTTGTACTTCTTGTGCTATTCTAAATCATTTTTAATTCTTAGCTTATAATTAAGAATGAAGAAAGTATGCTCTATAACTGAGAATAATGTGGTTACTCTCCATCCATTAACTAATGTCTGCTAATCAGAATCAGGTTTATTGCCAAGTAGGTTTTCATTTACAAGGAATTAGCAATGGTGCATAAAATATAATCCATCTGACATTAGGAGAGAGTGGTCTCATAATGACATCAACAAGAAGCCAACTTCGTTATGACCATATTTTCTTTATTTACAGAGTATTGCAAATAACGTTAGTGTATAAAAACACAATAGAATTTAGAAAAAAATGTATAAAAGTTTACTAAAAACACAGAAGACATCCCTCCGCCTGCACAATATAAAAGTTTCCAAAGTCTTTAACATTTCACCGTGTTAACTCTCGACGCCATATTTGTCGAGGTGCCTCAGGATGATGCCGAGCTCCAGCTCCACGGTCCCCATAGCTTCGGTGTGCAGTCTGTATCTGTCCGCTCCGCTGTAGATAATGTCCGTGCTGCGGAGCTGAGGACCTCCGCCGACAAACATTTGAGCCAGCTGCTCCTGCCAGGAGCCGAGCGGCCTCCAGGTCACACAGCTTATCCGGTGGTGTCCGGGGCTGGAAGGGACGTGGCAGTACCCGTAACCGTACAACTCACAGCGCCCAAAGGAGTCCTGGTGCCACACCTGGAGGTGAAGCTTCGGCCAGCCCTGGAGTCCCTTGGTCGTGTAGTGCAGATCAATCGGGTGACTCCAGTACGCCATGTCTCCTATCTGGGGGATATCCACCTGGGTCTGACCCTCCTTCAGCCCAGTCAGGAGACGCCATGCTCCTCCCGTGTGAACTCCCCATTTGCAAAATAGGCTGTTCTGCGGGAAACCACTGGCCCCGATGATTTGGCCTATGATGTGCAGCTCTGCCATGTTAGAAAACTCCCTTTACACAAAGACATGCAGCACCGAGAGTCCTCTCTTGTCCTCCCCCGAGCTTAACGGCTAGCTAACGGCTAGCAGTGACTCGCCCCACAGCTCTCGTCTCCTTGGTAACCCAGCCTAGTAACTTGCGGCAGTGGGAACCCTGAGTTTGGCATCTCAGGCAGCACTTCCTGTCATGGTGCGACCAGTTCCTGCGTGCTTCAATATGATTTAGAGACGTAAAGCCCGGCTCTTGCAAGATTTGTGTACTTTGTCCCAACACAGTGTCTGACTAAAAGCTTGTTCAACTGGGGCACACTTCATGCGGTGGCATACATTTGAAAACTGTTGCCTGACAGGCAAAGCAGAGGGCATAATCAGTATAGTGTAGCTGCGTTTGACGTGTTTGCCTGTAAAATAACAAATATGGATTGGAGACAAAATAAGATATAAGGACATGTTCATTCATCATAATTAACCAGTGATGATGACTACATTCAGCCTCACCGCTGGTCTGAAAACTAGAATTGTTTTATTGGTTTGTCAGGAATTACAAGCATTGATTTAAACAGGCTTTGAAGTCTCGGAACAAGTAACACTGAGAAACAGCGCCACCCCACGGCTGCACTGCTTCCAGCTCCAGCCACTATGTTTGGTAAAAGAAAATGCTTTTTGTGCATGCTTTGCTCTGGGTCTGTTTTTCATTGATTTACTTCAAATCTTGTGGAACATTTTCCCCAGAGGTGTGAAGGCGTTTATGAGTATAGAGTATAAATGCCCATGGTTAAGGAATTTATATATAAGGAGTTGCTGTTATAACTTTTATTTTTGAGGAGACATTTGACTTGTAGCTACTTGTACATGACCAGTAACTCAGTTCTATTCAGTATCCCCAGCAAGTCATGGCAGTGAGCCAGCATGAACAACACCAAGACCCTGAAACTGAAGTAGCTAAATACACTGAACAAACAGTTAAAAACAACACTTTTGTTTTTACACCTATTTTTCACAGTTTAAGTTAAAGATTCAAGACTTTTTTTATGCACTCTCATATTTTGGTAATTTTGTTTAAATCAGTGTTAGTGAGCACTTCTCCTTTTCCAAGATAATCCATCCTCCTGACAGGTGTGACATATCAAGATGCTGATTAAACAGCATCATGACGCCACTGGTGTGCCTTGGGATGGCCACCAAAAAAGACCACTCTAAAATGTGCGGTTTGGTCAAATACAATGCAACGGATGTCTCAAGTTTTTAGGAAGTGTTTTATCGGCATGGTAGCGGGAAGATTGTTTACCAGAGCTGTTTTCCTGAGAAATTAATTTTCATGTCACCACCATAAACTGCCTCCAGTGTTGTTTCTAAAATGGATTTTAACAAACCTGGACCAAAATTTGATAAACGTATAACTTTGGGGAGCATAAAAAGTCTCAGATCTTTAACTTAAACCAGTGAAAAATGGGAGCAAAAACACGAGTTGCATTTAATTTTTTTGTTAAGTGTAAAATTCAAACATCATTGATTTTATTATCAACACCTGTGTTTTTTTTTATACAGTGACTAGGAATAGGAATTGATAATATTTTAGGTGCCCTTGTTGATTCTGCTTCTTGGTCTGATTCTGAACAGAGTGGATCAAAAGAGAGAATATTTTTACAGTATTCGTTTTTTATTATTTTTCTTAGTCAAAGAAAAAATCTGCCAAGCCGGTGGTGCTAATGTTATTGTAACAGAATATTAACCCTCACTAACAGACACGATGCTAAGTTGGGCAGCGCGGCACATAGACTTTGTCAAAAACATAGCATTCCTGGCAATTAAGCTCATATTACGTAGCAGATGAAAAGGTTTCCCCTGCTTTACATGCCTACAAGCTGAGTTGAAAGAGATTACAGTCTGCCTCAAACTCTTAACTCATTGCAGAGAATGTTATCAGTTTCTAGCTACGTATGACAATTATAGGGTTGTTTGTTTATGTTGCCAGGCTGCTGCCGATCATATCACACACCCACACGGTCCTGATAAAGCAGAATTTTAATTACTGCTTATTTTGTCATGACTGTTTTATGTTACTGAGTAATACTTAAAATTTGAATCAAGTTTTCACAGGCTTTAATATGTGGCCGCTGCAATCTGTCTCTGTTCTCCTTATAGTCTGATCCAACTCTAGAGAGACATTTCAAGGGTCACAGGGAGACTGTGACGAGTGTGGACTTCAGCTGCAACATGAAACAGATTGGTAACTGCTACTTAATTTTACACTTTATGTCTATTTGTGGCCAGATTATTTGCCGCACCTGTTTAATGTGTTATTTTATTTTCTGTATGGTATGTTTTCTGCATTTATACATAATGTGTTGAGTTCACACACACTTGTGCTCCCTCCTCTCCCAGCCACAGGCTCTATGGACTCCTGTGTGATGATCTGGAACATGAAACCTCAGATGCGAGCGTATCGTTTTGACGGACACAAAGATGCTGTCATGTCTGTTCAGTTTTCTCCCTCCGGCCACCTGGTGGCCTCGGCCTCCAGAGACAAGACTGTACGTCTTTGGGTGCCCAGCATGTGAGTTTGAAAGTGTTCCATCTTTTGCTTTGTTTCGTGTCTCACTATCATCTCTCATTATTATTGTAGTGCACTACAAAGCTGTCGCAGAGGACAATGATGCTGACTCATAAAAACAATAAAGCTAGACAGTTGTACTGAATCTCCTTTGCCAGCACAGAAGAAGGCACACATTTCTGAACACCCACTGGTTTTTGATAGTTTGTTTTAAACTTTGTCTTGGTGTTTGTGTGTGTGTTTACAGGAAGGCTGAGTCAACAGCTTTCAGGGCTCACACTGCCACCGTGCGCAGCGTTAACTTTTCTGGTGACGGACAGAGTCTGGTCACAGCCTCTAACGACAAGACTATCAAAGTGTGGACGGTCCACAGGCAAAAGTTTCTCTTCTCTCTCAACCAGCACATCAACTGGGTCCGCTGTGCCAAGTACGATGCACATACATACATACAGTTTTCCCAGTTAGAAAATACTGGCTGCTGCTCATATTTCTGCTTATTCTATTGTTTGTTGTTGTCACATATAGATAGATATTATACATTTCTGAATTGTTTTACAACTTAAATGAATACATGTCATCATTAAAAGTGAAACTGAAGACATAGATAATGAACAGCTTTTGATCTAGAATTTTCAATACATTTTTGCAGGTTTTCTCCAGACGATCGCTTGATTGTGTCGTCCAGCGATGACAAGACCATAAAGCTGTGGGACAAGAATAGCAGAGAGTGCATTCATTCTTTCTATGAACATGCTGGGTGAGCACTTGAGACCAGAAAGAAGATGCATGGAAGAATCTGGATAAGAAATGTTCTGATATGTGTGGGAGAAATAATTGCAGGAATCTACGTCTGTTTGTCAGTGTTTCTTCTGGTATGACTGTAAATATTTAGGGTTAACACATTAACACTCATGTTTCAGCAACAACAGTTGAAAAAAAATGACAGGTCCCATAACCATGTGCTCTGTCAATATCCCTGTAACCACTGAACACCTACTCATTCATTACAAACGTGTCTAAAAGCATCAGCTAAAAGCCTCACATGTCGAGTGTTTTTGAACAGTGTAAAACATACATAGGAGCAGGAAATATTCTTTAGTGGGTGTCTCCAAGTAATATTTTAGATTAAAGCTTTTTTGTTAGTTTAATTAACCTGCTGGAATAATGAATTTTAAATACTTTAAAAGCTTGAACAAACAATAATTTAACTTTTAATAATGACATGTCTTCATTTAAGTTGTCATGTTTTCTGTCTGTCAAGTTATGCAAACCATGTGGACTTCCATCCCAGTGGAACATGTATCGCTGCAGCCAGTACTGACAACACTGTCAAGGTGTGGGACATCAGATCTCATAAGATGTTACAGCACTACCAAGGTAAAGACTCAAAAACTGTATAAAGGAAGTATTTAGATTGCTTACATCTATCTCAAGCTCACCTAGCACCACTGAGGGAGCTAGCGTTACAGCTTAGCTAGGGAGGACGCCATTAATGTTTACATCTCATGCTGTCATGAACACAAGCCTCTCTCCATGAGTAGATGCATTCTTCCTTCTGTGCTGTGATATGTAATGCACAAGTAGGAGAACTATCTATCTAGAGCCAATGTCTGGTTTGTGCGTTCTGGTCTACGGTAGAAACAACATGGCAGACTCTGTGGAATAGCACGCGCTCCTTATGTAGATATAAACAGCTTATTCTAAGGTAACTAAACACAGTAATTCTTATTTTCAAGTGGTTATAAACTAATAAACATACATACTGGACCTCTAAACAACACAGGTGAGCTCTACAGACTTTTGTAGTGGACTGAATCCCTAAGGCACTTGCAAAACCACAGCCCAGTGTTTGTTTTTGGCTTATATATTTTATGGCAAACAGTCAAAGTCTTGTCATCCACTTCCACCGGACTCTGCAACACAGCTAAAGTAAAGCCTCACCTTTAAACACAGTGAAAAGTACAGCGAATTACCAAAATAACACCAAGGTAAAATTAAGCTTTAAAGCTCACGATTCAAGTGGTAATCAAGATTCCTTGCATAGTCAATAAGCCAAATGTTGATGCCTTTTGTCAGTCTGCCTCTCAGTCTGATTGTTCTAATCAGCTCTCTTAAATGGATTTGAGTTGTGAGATCTAATAATGGATAATCACATCTGTCTGAGGAGATGGGGCATGAAGATAAAAGCTTTTTCTCTCCTCTCCCTTTCATAGTGCTTCACTTTACATACTGTAGTTGATCACCAACTGTGCCAGTCTAAAGCGTGTAATTGTGGTTAAAATGTGGTGTGGTTACTGTTAGAGACAAAGGAGAATTATTGGTAATGGGTATGTTTAGTTGTCTTTGTTCTCCTAGTCATTTTGCCTGCTCTTTGGTGGGTAAATCAACTGGTTTTGATTTTACTGAGGTGTTTACATTGCTCACTATTCTTGCATAAACCTAAGCCATACCCAAATATTACATTCCCCCTGATCTCGGTATAGCTGGATGGAGTTTTTCCAGCATTTCTTTGCACCTAGAGGTCTCAGCACATCTTATACATGTCATAGCACCTTGCAGCCAGCAGAGGGACCATGTTGCTTGTTGAATGACTTGCCTTCCTCTCATTTTTCTCAGTCAAGAACCCAGTCACCTCATGGTAGATTGATTTCAGGTCCAGGGAAGTTTTGATTTGCTGCTATAGGCTGCTATACTTGACGTAATAATTTGATGCTAATGTAAACCTGATGTTGAGCCATTCTCAAGTTACACAGCAACTAAGGCGTCCTGATGTACAGCAGCAGTGCACTTTAGTGGGATCCAGGCAACCACGATAGCAAGCATCTGGCCTGTTGAAATGTCCTTGAGCAAGACACTAACTCTTAAATGCCCCTTAGGTGTATAAATAGAATTGTCATCTAATGTTAAATTTCAGAGAGAAAAGGTAAATTTTTCCAAGTGGCTTTAGATTTTTTAGGATTAACTTTGACAAACGTTAATTATTTTGTCTATAACTCAAATGTTATATATCTTTAAATTGTGCCACAGTCATTGTTATTGTCATCATAATAATGTTCATCATAATCAATCAGTCAATCATAATCATTCCAAATTATTTAACAGGCAGAAAAAGGGAATTTTTAAAGCTGCAAAATACAGTACAATTACTTTATGTCTTTAATTACACAATGATACACATTTGAATTACAATAACAAAAAGTGTGTTCTAGTCCTGTCATAATGTGTGTGTGTGTGTGTGTGTGTGTGTGTTTGTGTTTCAGTCCACAGTGGTGTGGTGAACAGCTTGTCTTTCCACCCGGCTGGTAATTTCCTCATCACTGCGTCCAGCGATTCCACAGTGAAGATACTGGACCTTGTAGAGGGCAAGCTACTGTATACACTGCATGGACACCAGGTAGACACACACACACACACACACACACACACACACACACACACGCTTATGACACATGGATACCATTTATATATCCTACAGGCCTAACTGTGCAGTTAACCCAGTCATGATCATGATAGGTCATGTCTGTAGTCTGCTGTTTCTCAGTGTGTGTGTGTGTGTGTGTGTGTGTGTGTGTGTGTGTGGAAGGTTTGGTGTGGACAGTTATGTGTGAGTGTGTTTGACATCTCCTTTGTGCATGTTTGATTCTGTGAAGTGTGTGAGCGTGTGTGCGTATGATGCCTTTTTTTGTACGTGGTGTATTTTAGTACTTGCCAGGCGAGCGGGCTGCCCACTCATGATGACTCATCTCAGGGTTGTTGGAAGGAAACAGAACTGTGTTTCTGCCTCCGTTTCTCTGGATCCTCTCCTCCTCTTCTTCTCTTCCTCCTCCTCTCCGTTTCCGTCCCGTCCTTTTATTACGACTTTACCACTCCTCTTAGTGCGTTATCGGGATGTTTCAGCATTGCCGCCATCATTACCATCTTCGTTTTCCTCCCTGTCTTTCTCTATTAGCTCCCACCTCTCGTGCACTCACATTTTGGCTGGCTGGACCAGTAGGCCGGACGACTCGCTGACTGTATCTGTTTGTTTGAACAGCTGATGGACTGGCTTGCTGGCTAGTTGTGGAAATCGGTGGCTTGCCAGTACCACATGTGGTCCATCTGTTTATCTGTCCCTTTGTATACGTTGCCCGTCTCTCATTTCTGGCGTTTTTTTGTCTGAGTCTTTTGTCGTACTTCTCTTCAGCAGCTTGCCAACATTCTTCTTTTTGTCAAGATAAAAAAGCACTTTTCCCCCCTTCTAGCTTCACACCTCCAAATTTGTCATCTCCTTCACTCTGTCTCCGTTTCTGTTGTTGTTCTTTTTGGCTCAGTGGTGACTTTGCCAATCTGTTGGTGCTGGGAGCGCTCCGGGTGTTAATTGTCTCTCCAGTCGCATAGCTTGAAAATGGGAGAGACCCCCATCTGTTCAGTGTGGGTGTGTAGGTTTATATGTGTTTATGTGTCTGCTTGTCTGTGTATGTGTGCACACCCGTGTGCATGTACTCTATATGAAAACACATGAGGGCTCTAAGGGAGTGTTTTTTCTGTTGGATCTGACAAACGTGTTGTTTATCTCGCCTCAGGGGTTCCTTACCTGGCTGGGTAGAATCAGCCAAACTTAGGTTAATTTGTCTCTCTGCTCTGCTGTCTGACAACTGACTTTCACAGTGTGATCCCAAACTTTTTAATGAAGAAAGCCTTAAACTTTGTACACAAGTACACTTTAACTTTTAAAGACCCTGTGAAAGAGATGAGATGCAAGTGTTTAAATGCACTGCTAACTGAAACTGGTTGTAAGATGTAAAATAATGTCAGGTGAGATTTGATTTTAAAAGTTAAGTAGGCAAAGAAAAAAATGATACTGATAGCCTTCATGCTGTTTTATAAAAGCTGGGGTGCTCAAAGTTTTTGTGACTAAATGCCCATTCATGAAGCCAGCAAATGATTGAGGGCCGCACAGGAAAATTATACACATCTCAATTCCACATTAAATTGCTAAACTGCGTCCTCAAAAACGTCATCAGTGCTAACCAGCGTTGATGACAGAATGCAATTACTGTAACACCCACAAGGTGCTGCTAGTTGCCATGCAGCCATTAGCTTTCTACAACCTGACAAACGCTTGTTGGTGGACGCAGTTTGATTCAGTAGCCAAGTAGTGTATGAAATCTGAGCTATTAAAATATAATAGGGCTATAGATAGGGCTTTAACTATAGACTGAACACTAGCATTTTCATATGCCCGCCAACACAGACACAAAGAGTATAGAAGCAGATCAAGAGAAAGACCCGCCTCTCTTCTTTCCCTTATGAACTTGGATCGTACTCCAATCAGTTGGTAAAACTAAGCAGTGCTGATCAAATATAGACCAATATTCTGTTAACGCGTTGCTTATTTCTTCTCTAAAATGTCTTCAGAAACATATTCTAGCTAACCCTTTAACCATTATTTGAGATTGTTTGTTACCAGCTGGCGGCCATATTGCTTTCTATGTCAAAACAGACAAGCTTGCATTATGCCAACCACTGGTAGTGCGTTTATTGGTCATGTGCGGTGCTGTGCATTCTGGTAGTTGGTTGTTAGTTTTTTACCTCTTAATCAAAGCGAATGCCACAGTCCTTTTCTTCTGTTTTCTCAGTACAAGGTACCTTGTGGATTTTTTTTTACCAATAGGAGTGCAATGAAGCAATGCTTTCAAGAGTGGGTCACTGTTGTGCTTGGTGCGTGGTGCATATAGATGATGTGATACACAGTCCTGCTAAAGCTTTCATGCTGTTCCACCTATCAACAGTTAGTCGTGGTAAGAAATGTAACAATGCCCCAACAAAGACGAGGCAGAGGAGGACTTCAAGCAGGTGAATGGATGTAAACAATGTGGATTTCATATTCTTTCCAAATTAGTTTTTTGATGAAGGAAATTATTTGGCATTAAGGATACACATAATGTGTTGGGTTTGATTGTTTACAGGAAACTCCACGGGGTACCTTTAAAAAAAAAAAAAAATGCTTATGGTGTACCAAGATGGCATCTGTTCATTTCAATGAAATTTGCATTGCTGTTGCAAGCTGACGCCCAAATATAAACACATTACTGGTGCTAGTGTTAGTTAAAGGACAAATGTAGACCTGCAGGTTTTCTGTGACGACAGAGTTTTACTGTTAACATCCTAAAATCTATGAATAGATTTTATTGGTTGGAATCTTAATGCTCCTGAGTGCCATTTATGTGTGATATACTGTATGTGTTGAAAGTGGGAGGAAAGTGCAGAACTTTCTCCACAGTATCAATTCTGACATGGAAACTTTTTAAATTGAATGCCTGTTTATCTCCTTTAAATGTAACTGGAGACATTCACATTCAAGACATTCTTTTTAAACACTTGTGGAAATGTTAAATATTATTTTAGAAACACTACGAGACCGCATCATTACAGTTTTATAGCAGCATGGACTAGACACAGTGGATCAGTGATACATAAATGTAACCCTCTTTAACTGCTCTAAATGTATATTTTAAAGAAATAACTGTGTACAAAACATAACCAGTTCAAGCATGTAATCAGTTTTGTTAGTCATAACTTTATGGAGAGCACCGTGTGGGGCCTGTCTGCTTTCTGCAACCTCTGTTCATTTATCAGTACATAAAATGTGCCAGCGAGGTTCATTGCCCTGTCAGACTCCCTCCCTCTCTCTGTGTATGTGTGTGTGTGTGTGTATATGTGTGTGTGTGTGTGTGTGTGTCTGGCCATGGCAAGTGCCAGCCTGGCAGCAGGCATTAGTCAGAGCAGAGACAGAACATGCTGTCTGTCAGGCCGTCGCGTTGCCATAGTGACACTGTCTGCTTCTCTCAGGTGCTTCTGGGAAACCATTCCTCACCCAAACCAGCCTGTCTGGGTGCCAGCCGTAGGACACACAGCTCCTTTTTTTCCTCCCTACAGCCTCCCCTTCCATTCCTCCCCCCGTCTTTTATTTCTTCTCTCCTTCATCCTCTCTTTGAACACAGTCAGAGGGCTCAGGCTGTAATCGTTGACCCCATTCTGCATTGTTATGAAGAGAAAAGGGAGGGGAAGAAAAGGTTTCTGAATTTTTCAAGCTGGATTCTGTCTGCGCTCCAGGTTCATACACACACAACATGCCAAGCTGACATCTGCAGGTGATCCTTTTTGGCTCTGACCATGTGTGACCTCACTTCACCTGAGTCTCCGCTTTCTGTTATTGATTGCTCTGCCTCAGCCCCACACGCCCACTCCTTCCTCCACACACAGAAACACACACACATGCAGGAGCTGCTGTTCTTGAACATAATTCTCTTTCCTCAAAGAGGCAGAGTTTCCTAATGCTATGAGCTATAGACACAAAAAACACATACTGTAGTCTCCAGCTTTCATCTCATCATTGTACATCATGTATATAACCTTTGACATGAGTGTTAATTTATGGAGTGCTTACTTCCTCCCATTTTTGACATTAACATCTATACTTTCTTTGTAGCCATATTGTTTGTCAATTTGAAAATTAATTCATTCCATATTTTTTTAAAGGTAAACTTCACAGGAGTTGCTGTTTTTTGTCTGTAAAAAATATCACCAGCAAAAGCAAAAAACCAACCCCAGATTCACAGTCATTTGCTATATTTGCGTTTGTTTAGTTGCTGCGATTTTTGTAGCCTCCTCTTGGATCCGTGCTGCTGGCCTGGCACCTGGTCGCTACTCTTTTATAAAGTCTCCACCCCACCTGAGCACTGTGCCCAGGAACATCCTGACTGTAGCAAACAGGAAGAAAATTAAAAAAATACAGGCAGAGGGCCTGTATGTAACACCTAGTCGTTACCACCTAACAGTAAACGTAAATATGGGTTGTAAAAAGCTGCTTGTACAGCTTACCTGTGCAGTCATTCTTTGGGGGAGGACGGTCTTCTAGTATCATCTTCATTCTTCATCTCTCTTTTTCTCTTTCCCCTCACTCCAGGGTCCAGTGACCTGCGTGGCCTTTTCCAGGACAGGAGAGTACTTTGCCTCTGGAGGTTCTGATGAACAGGTGATCCTGACCAGATATAGCCTATTGATTAGCCATATTATATGTCTTGCTCATACAACTGATAGTGATGCAGAAAGGTGTATTGACAATTTCATCAAACAACACTCAAAACAATTAATTAAGAACTTCTTAAAGAGAAAGCAAAACTTTATTTACATGGCACATTTCATTCTTTGTTTGTAGGATTGTTGGTAATTTGTATTATTTTGAAATAAGCAATGATTCGCTTTCATCCTACAGGTAATGGTGTGGAAGAGCAACTTTGACTGTGCTGAAGACAGTGATGGTGTCAGGCTGCAGCATAAAACTACTTCCAGCTTGCAGGCACTACCAGCCAGCTCCACAGCTCACCCCTCCTTTTACTCACATCCATCTGCACTGCGCAGCCAGGTAAGTTCAGACAGCTGGAGACAACCACATCCAACTGACAGCAAGTCTGCTTTGATGTCTCATTCAGATCCAGCTTTTTATGCAGTTACTTTTTATCCTAGACATGTACACAGCACATAACCTTTCCTTTCCCCAACACATCAAACTCTTACTAGCACACGTTACTATGGTCTTTGGTGAATATTTGTTCCTGCACTGTTTAGATTTGATCAGGAAATCTCTGCATCATGTGTTTGCATCAAGGCTCGGCTTTGATTGTTAACCGATGTGAAGTAGAGTTTTGCCTGACTTCAACTTTTGTCAAGCAGCGTTGATTAGTAGATTTTATTTAGGTTTTTTGGCATTTTCTGCTTTATTGGATACTTTGACAGTAAAGATACAAGGGCTGGATCTTAATATTTGACTGTTCGGATTTTCATTGGTTGGTTGGTATTGGAATACGCTCTTTTTTTTCATATAATTATCAAAATACTAAATTTGTTGGAGTGGGTATGTCGTTTCTGCCCCTCTGTTTCACAGCACTTTTCAGGCATTGTCTTAAATTCAGAGCCTATTTTTATGAGTATTTATAAGCAAAATTGTCACAAGCTGTTGTTATGTCACAAATAATGCATTGATAGGACCTTGTTCAACCAAAGGATTACAAACTTGCATAAAACAAAACAAACCTTTTGGAGAGTGTTTTTTAAATTATCAATTAGTGATACAAACAACAGTGCTGTAAAATAACAGAGTCCTCAAAAGTTATTGAAAGAATACCAAAAAATGGTATACTTTCTTGATAAAAAAAAGATAGGGCAAAGTTGGGATATGATTTTACTGAATTATCCAACACGTCCTCATACCTAAATCACAGAATAGATCATTTGTCAATGACTCCCAAAATGACATATACGACCTGTAATAGTACCTGTATTAAACACGTTGATAACAGGGTTAGATTTAGGGCTGCTCGATTATGGAAAAAAACATAATCACGATTATTTTGGTCAAAATAAAAATCACAATTATGCAAACGATTATGCGACACACATGATGACTTGAATTGTTGACACAACGGCATGTCATTTCTGTCTCTACATGGTCACACATTTACAATTCTCCTCTGCTCTCTGTATGGCGCACAGTGGAGTTCGGCCCCGATGCGCGTGCACACACACAGACACGTGCACACACACACGGACCAAGCTCTCTCGCTCTCCCTCAGCCATTTTCCGCACGCTGTTTTTGAAATCTTTCGCGATCACCTGCTCCTTGTATTATTCGTAGTTCGCCTACTTGACTGGCTCATGGGGTGAATATTGGAGGGGAGGGGGCGGTATTGCGCATGCGCGGCATCCACGGAAGACAAAATAACATCTCAAGGCGTCCATGACCAAAAATCGTTTACTCTCCATTTCATTCATTTTGAAATCGTTTGACCTCAAAATCGTAATCGTGATCACCAGACAATTAATTGCACAGCCTTAGTTAGATTTAAGAAAAGATTGTGGTTTGTGTTAAAATAAGCATGTTTGTTTCGTGACTTAAGTTATGTACCTAAGTTAAAGTAAGTAAGCTATATCAATAAAAGTGCATTAGGTTGTGTATGCAAGTTAAAATAACTCAACGCTGACTTCTGGTTACACATGGGACACAAACAGAGGTCTCATGTGTCAAAGTCCTGTGTTTGTTTGACCCATCCGTCCCAACCGCTTCCCTTTTGTATGTCTTGTAACCACTAAGTCACCAAGATGCCCCATATTTCAATTGATTTTGCTCTTTGAAAATGTTTAAGGTTGATGATGTGATCATCTGGAACTTTATGATTTCAAGCCCATGGATTTCCATAACTGTTGCAACTCCAAAACCTTTTGATGCCAGAGGCTGCAATACATGTCTACCATGAAGAACAATTTTGGAGGTTATCAACAACAGAGTGATGACTTCAATATTCTTAGAGCTTTATCAGTCGTGTGGCTAAAATATGATTTTTTTCCTGAGGGCTGCTCAAGGAAAACTTTAATGAAGACTTCAAAACGATGTAAATGAGGGGTCATCTGCCAACTGGGAATAAACTATACACACAAATATACACACATATATGTCTGTGTGCGCAAGTGCTCACATTAGCACCAAAAAGACTAATTGAAACAAGCGTGCACACACATTTGCATGCATCTGTGGCAACTGGCTCAAAAATAAACCTAAAGAAACACGTGCACGTGCACAGATGCCCCTCAGTATTTCATGCTGCCTGTACGGCTGGCTTATTTCCTCCCTGCACATCCTTTGAAGTCTGCAGTGTGGCCCAAAGCTACATTCATATCTCACATGCAGGGCAAGAACTACCTAGTTATTCCAGCATCTACACTTTGATATGCAGGATGTTTTTCCCATCTTTCTGACCACATGAAATTAATGAAATATTAATCTGTGCCCAGCTTTTGATTACATCCTCAGTGCTGAAATGAGGCACTGACAAAGTTATAGGAAAGATGTCAATGAAAATGTTATTCCCTCAAGTGCACGTTATGCTAAGTTACTCACCTGGCTCATTATGTTTATTTTTTCTTTTCAGAGACAATCTCATTTAAGTGTCTTTTATATTAGACGTCTGTAACTTACTACATATAAATGCTACAAGTTCTAATATCATTGCAGTACACGTGACACTACACTACCCTGATTCATACTGTTTTTATTTAATTTGACAACTAAGAGGCTTGGACAATATTATGAGTCAATAAATGCCAGAGTCAGTTATACTTAAAAAATATTCGGATGGAGGTTTTCCAGACACTAAAGCTTATTTTGTGGCAGCATCGCCTCCATTTTCTTGACAGTAATTTAATAGAGCATCAGTAGAAGTCTCTACTTGCACTGATCCTACCACACCCTCTCTGGCTGCTATGTAAATATGTCCAGGAAGAAGTACAGATTTAAGCACATAGCTGTAGCACTTCAACCTAGTATTCAGTTTTAAGTGTGGATTTACTTCAGGTACATTCAGACTGGATGCAAAGATGATTTTAGTGGTGTGATTTGAGTTAGCTGCTGTGAGAGTTCAGGCTGATGTATCATCAATAAAGACAAACAATGGGAACAGAATTTCAGTTTCTGCCCTGTTTTTGCTAAAACTGATTTTTTAAGTGCTCGACTTTATTGAAGTGGCTAGTAGTAACTCTCTGTAGCTCTACGGGATGCAAATTTGCGTTTCTGAGGATAGCCAAGGCAAAGTCTTGCGTAGCCAGCGCTATCTCTGGTCTGGAATAACCAATTTTCTTTCTGCTTTAGGGGAAAAAACTGGCTTGTTTTTGTTTCTTAATCCAGTCACATTCGTCTTGGGTCACTAAACCCAGGATGCAGCAATGGTGGTCTCGCAAAATAGTGTCTGGGTGGACTTGTTTTGTTGGAACATTTGCACATGGGGAAGTGAGCATCATCTCAGTGTGCAAAAGATAGTGTGATTAAACTTCTACTGGTAAAAGAAAGGCAAACATAATTTAATAATCAGTGCCCTGGAGGTGAAGCCTGACTGTACTTAAGCTCTGGAGGAGCTCACTGGACTCGTTAAAAAGCCAGACGGTTTGCTGACTGTATGTGGCTCCATAAGAACATTATTATGCTGATATCACAGAAGCTTGTGTGAAGTGGAACGGATCAGTACATTGGTGAAGTCAATGTCACTGGCGCTGTCACAGGTTGTTTTATTCGTTGTAGATCTTAACAATAATTCTCTGAAAGAACAAAGCAGGTGTGCCTTTTGGACAATCCAAATCTTTGTCAAAACAGGCCATTGTCAGTGCGCACGTTGTTGGCCCAGAGGTTGTCGTTATTTCCTGTGGTGAAGGGACTATGGAAACGGTCACATACAGACAGTGGAGGGAAGGGAGAATTCTGGGCCCAATTGAAGGCTTATAGCCACAGTCTACATTTGGTGACTCAGACTAGCACATTTTCATTACCACTCAATAATACTTTTATGCCCATGTCCATATGGCAATACTGAATCTGTGCAGTTCACTGGTTTTTCAAGTTATTGTTTCTAAAAACAGCAAATCAACACATTAGACAAACTGAAAACAGAAAATCCTTTCACGTGTGTTTCATGTGTGTGTTTGCAATAAAAGTTAAATGACATAAAGATGACAGACAAGATCAGACCAAAAGATTTATGATTAGAAACAAACAGAAAGTGAGAGAGTAGTGCAGCTATTAGTGATGTTTAAACACCCAAAGACCTTGTCAGATCTCACACAGATGCACACACACACACACACAAACACACACACAAAGGGGACAAGGTGTCACCGGCTGGCGGGGGAGCCTCATGGAATGGTTTGGATTTCAACCCCTTTGACTGCTACAGTGTTACTTACATCAACAAGGGCACAGTCAAGGTCCTCTCTCTCCCTCACGCACACACACACACACACACACACACACACACACTCGCCTTTGCTTTCTCTTATTGATCACTCTGCTGGAAGTTAAAATCCACTCACAGTGACGCTGCCTTTACACTTTACTGGAAATCCAGAATAGCGTAAGACTCATAATTAATAATGTATGTAACAGATGAAAAAAACAGACGTGGTGTGATACTAAACCAGCACAAGTAAGGTTGTCAAAAGTATAAGTAAGTACTTCTCTGATACCGAGTGTATATGTGTAGATTTTTATTTTGTATTTTTTGTTCTGTGTTGTCTGTCTGTAACTTATGTTGCTGCCTGTCATGGCCAGGACACTCTTGACAAAGAGATGTTAAACCTCAAAAGGTTTTTTCCTGGTTAAATCAAGGTTAAATAAAACAGCGAACACATGGACAGTTTTAGTTTTGTCACTGAAACTTCAAAATTCTGATGTCTGGTGGTTCTTTGGCCTTCTTAGGCCCAGTATTTGCAAGCAAGTGTTTAAGCACCATATGCAAAGGCTGTTATTTCTAACATCTCCTTCACACTGACTTGAGCAGTTTAAGTGCTTTTAATGTCCTTTAAACACCTCTTTTCTTTATCCATGCACCCTTAGGGGCTCTTTTTCCTCTCCTCTGTCTGACTGTGCCTTTCTTTCTCACTGCTGCGATACAGGATTGTAAATTGATTTTAATAGCTCCTCCACTCAACAGCCGTTATTACAGACGTGCCTCAAAGGGTGATTAGAAAATGGGCAGTTGGACCATGGGGGGAGAGATGATTAGTGCAATGCATGAAGTGTATTCTCCTTTTCTGAGAACTACTGTTCTTGTAAAAACCCCACTGAAACCTTTTCTTTGGAAAATATGTTGTTTGAAATTCAGCTGTCAAAAAGCTTCATTTTTACTTTGGCTGAGAAACAAGGTGCAAAATGGTTCAGCTGTTTGTGTTGAGTCTATTTGAGAAGACACATTTTAGGCATTTCATAATCATGATAGATGTTTCAAAAATTGCGATTACAATAGTTACATGATGGTATAACTTGTGCCTGTAATTACAGTGATGCTGTAGGTTTTTTGACAGTGCATAAATGCATGTAGAACGTCTCGTGGCTGAATAGACTCTAAACACAGAACCATGAATGTATGATCAGAAAAAAATCGATGCAAACCCCGTGCATGACTGAAGTGATTCATCACGTGTCTGCAAAGGCAACAAGTGTGTGTGGTTGTAATGATGAGGTTGGCTACAGAGAACGGAGACATGTCAGAACCTGGTAGAGTTTCACCTTTTGATTTTTTTGGCTTTTGTTGACTGCTGCATGTTAAACATGTTACTAATGTTGCTGTTACAACAGAGGCTTCTTGTGCAGTGACAGGTATCATATCCACAGGGATCACTCAGCTTTAATTGAAACATAAGTCATAAAAAATTGAAATGGTTGATACAATAATAACTGTGCTTTGGCATTTGACTTCACACACTAGTTAACTTCTGCTAAATACCTTATAAATATTTTGAATGCTGCATTAACCTCATTCACCTGAGTCAGTTGCTGGCAGTAATATTTCTTTTATCCTCTTTTACGAGTTGTCAGATGCCAGTTAAAGTAATAGTAGTAGCTGCACCTGGAAGTGCGAGCTTCCTAGATTTTCCTTTTCATGTATTATTTATCCATTCATAATTTATTATTAATACAGGCCCCTTTCATCTCTCATAAACTGCCGCAAGTCTCAGACACGTGTTGCCTGAGAGGAAGCAGAGAGGAGAAAAATGTCACCAGCTCGCCTAAATGTGCTCGTTTCCTTTTCTCTTGGAAAGAGTACTCCAAGGCTTAAAAAGTTTTAAAGGAGAGAATGAAACACAGATAGGCTCTCTAATTAGGGCTGAATGATTAATTGAATTCAAATCGACATCACGATGTAATAGGATACAATTTGTAAATTGCAAAAGCTGCGATAAAACACAGGAATCACCTGACACAGTGAAGCTTTCCAAGCTTGCATGCAGCTCTACACTCCATGTGACATTCTGTAAATAACAGTAAATAAAGATAACAACTTGTTCTCGTGTTTGTATGACAGTTGAATGGCTTAAAAAACAGACTACCATTGTGTCAAGTAGGCAGACTACCACCCACTAATGCTGACTTGTTTAGACATTTGGCAGAGCAGTCAGGTGTTGAGATTTGTTCATTTTAGTGTTTGTGATTTTTGTTACTGTAACTTAATAAGATTCATACTGACAAACTGATTTAAGAGAGGCACAGAAATCTAGATGTTATCAGCCTGTTTATGCTCACACAATCTTTAGAAATTGGTGCTTGTACATCCAAAACCCCATATACCATGGAAAATACACTGTATAAAACAATAGTTAAACAGCACCACTTACTACACTGTCCAAAATAACCATACAGTTGAATCATACCTTTCTAAAACTAACAAAAACAACAATATATCACTGATAAAGTTATGATTTATTGCAAGATTGTTGTATTAGACAGAATTAGTTTTAGCTAGGCGTACCTACTGTGATACATCAGCAACTGAGTATGTCTTTTACCTTCAGATATATTTATCCATTTGTCCAGTGCAGCATTTAACAGCTTAACAGTGTGACTATAGGTGCGTTTACACCAAAAATTTAACAAAAATGTAGTGATAAAAGGTAAATTTGACTAAGTGCAATGGAAACATACTCAGTGAATAAATGATGATGTACAGTCATGATGCGCTGTCACTGCATCGGCCACTGTAAGCTCTCTTCATTGTCTCTGGATGACTTTTAACACTCATGGTATTCACATGGTGCTGTTTCCGGCGCTCTTAAAAAACACATAGCTGTAATATTAGTTGCTCAAGACTCTCTGTTTTCATTGTCCAGTGTGCTCTCTGTTATTATACACACATTGTTTTCCTTCGTTTCAGCTTTGACTGACGCTCCTTAAATTAAGTCACTGTTGTGCTTTCTTCTTCTGCAGCTTTGTTATGGCACCTGACATGAGAATTAGAACCACTTACTATTTCTGAATCAACTCCCAATATTTCCATAATAGTAGTGGATGGAAAAGCGCATAAACTCACATTTTCTTTGGACAGTTTTTTGAAAATTTGATTAAGTTATGCGCTACATTTGGATGAAAACTCAACTTGTGTAAGATTCCTGGGACATGTGCAAAGACTGTATGAAAAATAATGGACGTAGCTACTGTGACGTCACCCATTGGTCTGGGGGCTCCTATTTTGAAGCCTCAAGTTTGGCATTTTAGCCGCCCTCTTGGATTGTTGGAGCCAGAAGTGACCATGTTTGGACGAGACAGTAAAGCTGTGGAGGAGCGAGTGGTGGATCAGACTCATAGACTGTAGACACTTTGCAGACAGCATGTCCAAAGTTATGCTTAACTTAAAGCCTTTAGGCCCACTTTACAAAGATGGACAGTTGAGCTATATAAAATGTACCCAATGTATAGTTGTCATGAATGTTGAAATTAGCTATGGAAACCAAAACTGTTTTTGTATGAGGCTGTAAACATGTTAATTTCTGCTGTAAAGTTGGCCATTTTGATTAGGAATGCACCGAATATTCGGTAACCGAATATATTCGGCCGAATATTGCAAAAAAACACACATTCGGTATTCGGTGGAACAAGTTAAAAGCAAGGCCGAATAATAGCGCCGTGTTTTGATAACGCAATCAAACGCCGTGCCATGACGGGCGGAGTAAAATGTCGGCAGTGTGGCGATCCGTCCGTCACCGCATGTGCGACTAAAAATAGTTTTGAGTGAGCAAAATAGGCTTAAATCATTCAGCACGCTGTGCGAGCAGCCTACAGATTTCAACCACCAGCAGAAACAAA